>NC_056749.1:383738244-383745744 GCF_019279795.1 Protopterus annectens
TACAACATACACAGGCTGGATCGTGCTTCGAGGAAAGGGGGTGGGGTAGCTGTACTCTATAAATCTGAGCTGAATGTCACCATAGATGTAATATAACCACCTCAGATTAATAACTCAGAGATTCTTGCCACGAAATTGCAACTTAATAAAAATAAATGCATTAATATCATCTGTATGTGCATTCCCCCAGGTAACAATATATCTACATTTGAAGATGTCCTGCACTGGCTATCATGTCACAACCCCCAAGAAACCCTACTACTTGGAGACTTTAACATAGACTGGGGCACCTGTTCCTCAGAATCCCCAACCACCCATATTAACCTGCATGCATTTACACAAATCATATCCACCCCTACCAGGATAGGTAAACCCAACCAAAAAGAAAGTATACTTGACTGGGTACTCATAAATAGTCACCCCCAACTGTACACCTCTGGTACCCTCCTTAATGGCCTAAGTGATCACCTTCTCACATATGTAATTAAGCACAAAACCATTAATTCCCAACAACCCTTACTCAGAAAGGTTAGAAACAATAAAAACTTTGACCCTGCCAAATTCCAACAAGAACTAAACTCATGTAATTGGTCTATTCTAAAACACCTCCCCTTAGAGGAAGCAGTAGCATACTTTAACAACAAATTCCTTGAGATCCTTGATTTGCATGCACCTGTTCATTCAAAGAGAACCAAGGCAAAAACTGCACCATGGCTTTCTATAGAGTCTAAACTCAAAATTACCCTTAGAAACAAAGCATGGGCTTTATGGCATTCTTCTAAAGACACTCAAGATCACATTAAATACAGGCAATCCAGGAAAGAAACTAAAAAATCCATTTTATAAGACAAAAAACAATACTACTGTAATTTACAGACAGTAAATCAAAATAACCCTCAGAAGTTTTGGGCAGGTTTAAATAATCTACTACATCCTGGACAAACTTCAACCCCAATCCCTGCTGCCACTATTGATAAAACCCCTGAAGATGTTTCTGATTTTTAACCAATTCTTTACTGAGACAATTCAAGCCCTAGCTAGCCAACTACCTCCTAGCTCCCCTGGTCCTGAAAGTAGCACCCATAGAAACCTACTCGCATTCAGCTTCCAACCAGTCGCCACTTCACTTATCCGTACCTTGATCAAAAAATTAAAACCCACTGCACTTTTTGCTGATCAACTCCCTTCCGAGTACCTACAAAAATCAGCTGATGCTATTGCTTACCCCGTCTCAATACTAACTAATTGAACCATAGTAAAAGCTAAAATTCCCACCATCTGGAAAATATCCTATGTAATCCCACTTCACAAAGGAGGCAGCTCTACTGAATTCGCCAATTATAGGCCAATAGCTATACTCTCTCCACTTGCAAAAATTATGGAAAAATGTATTCATAGACAACTCATACACCACCTAATCCAGAATCACCTTATGGCAGACACTCAGCATGGTTTCCTTCCTCATCACAGCACTACTTCAGCCCTCCTAGCCTTTACCAACACCATAAACCTCTCCCCCCCTCCCCCCAAAAGGAGATATATATATATATATACCAAGCGATTGTAGCCCCCCCAAACATCTCCAACGCCCAAGTGAGAACTGCTCTCTCCAAAGCAAAAAAACACAGCATCCATGGGACCTGATGGTGTCCCCGGCTGTGTGCTTTAACTCAACGAGAATTAAACCCACAGCTAGGACAGCTGTTTAATCATAGTCTTACCTCTGGATACGCACCAGGGAGTGGCGACTGCAACTGTGGTCCCACTTCACAAAGGCGGTGCCTCCACCGACCCTGGAAATTACCGGCCCATTAGCTTGACAAGCCTTATCTGCAAAGCCATGGAGAGGATCATAATGGACCTCATAAATAAAGACATAGGGAATTTGCAGACTTTGGATCCATCCCAGTTTGGCTTTGTCAAAGGCAGATCATGCCTTCTAAACTTGGCTGACTTTTCAAACAGTCACCAAAGCCATTGATGAGGGAAAGGCAGTCCATACAGCCTACCTCGATCTGGCGGCCTTCGATACAATACCCCACTGGGTATCATTGAAAAACTCATCAGCTTAAATGTTAACCCATACATCACAAGATGGGTTGCAAACTGGCTGAGTGACAGAACCCACAAGGTCAGAGTTGCTGGCGCCATGTCAGACTCAAAGCCTGTCACAAGTGGTGTACCACAGGGCTCAGTCCTGGGCCCACTCTGTTTGGCATCTACTTTTCCAAAGTACAAGCAAACACAGGAGGGTTATGGCTGACAAAGTTTGCAGATGGCTGCAAACTGAAGCCATAGTAGAAAACACATCTGACACAGATATCCTTCAGAAGGGTCTCACAGAAGCGGATAACTGGTGCCAGAGCCACGGCCTGAAGTTAAGTGCCAAAAAATGCAGTGTCATACCCTTCAGGAAAAACAAGGTTACCCCTAGCTACCAAATAGGTGGCAATCCACTGAGCACAGAAGAAGTTATCAGGGACCTGGGGACCCAGGTTGATAGTAGTCTGTCATTCGACACCCATGTAGCTAAAGTAGTTAGGAAGACTTTCTACATTGCCCACCTTATCATGAAGGGATTCTCATCTAGATCAAGGGAGGTCATAGTCTCCTATACTCATCACTCATCAGACCAATGATTGAGTACAATGCCCCATTCGGAATGTATCTTACCCGACACTTGCAGCAGCTGGAGAGGCCACAAAAGTTCCTCACCAAAAGGATAAAGGGTCTCAAACATCTGTCCTATGCTGCCCGACTGAAAGAACTCCAGCTCTATTCAGTCGCTATCGCTTGCTCAGAGGTGACCTTTGCCTAACATACAAGGCCATGTCAAACCCAGATTTGATGAATATGCTTCACCTCAAAAATCTAGATCCATCAGAGCCACAAGGGCGGGAGACTTAAACCTCAACACGGCTATTAATAGGACGTGCTGGAGGATAGATTCATCACCCAAAGACTCCCTATGCTGTGGAATAAAATCCCGGTATATGTGAGGCAGAGCACCTCGCTGGCCTTGTTCAAGAGAAATCTTGACCAATGGATGGGAGATCACAGATATACCCCAGGGATTACCTCAGTGTCACTGCTCAACAGAGGCACAGCAAAATAATGGGTATAGTTCCCCATACTAAAGGGGTGGCGTAAGCCACAAAACTATGGGCTAGGCTTGTAAATGCCCTCGGGCAGATAGCCTAGTATGAACCTATGGAACCTATATATATATCTGCAGGAAACATAATTTTACAATATGGAGGTATTGTATAAGGCTGCAATTGCGATAGTAGCAGAATTTTCATTAAGATATATTTTTGCTTTACATTGGCCATGGATGGGGGAATGACATTAGTCATTGACAAAAAAATGATAGTTGGAATGTGATATTTTTGTTTCTTAATATAAAATTACAAACATGCTCTTCGAGGGAATATGTATGCAGATTTTGTGAGTATTATTATTTTATAAATGACAAGCCATCACTAGCTCTGTATTGTATTAACAAAACATGTGTGGCAAAATGTAATTTTAGCTGTAATTCTTTACTATAGTATATGTGGCAGCTGGTACATCTTGTGAAGCTTTCTATGCATGGAAGACTAAAGAATAGCTTTTACACCACATAGACAAATAGTTATATATAATTGCACAATACCTTAGCTCATTTTAAAGACATTTATACAGTGTGCAAATTAAAACAAGTCTGTGTTTTGTTTTCAGCACAACAGAGAATGATTTTAAGAGGAGGTGATCAGAACATTTTGCTAGAGTATAAAGAACTCCTGGCTAATGAAACAAGAAAATGATCATTCCCAGGCATAAATTATTACTTGAATATGAACAGCATTTTAAAGGTTCCTGGCTGTATGGCATAGAGGGTTAAAGCCTAGACTGTTACTCAGATGGTTTGTATTCAGTTATTGAGTTCAGCCACAGAAAACGTCAGGATGTGGCTTTTAACTCACCCATCTTGGAGGGAATTAGATGTGGCTCTAAGTGGGTGCATTTGGTATTATACCCACTAATCATGAGCTTGCCAAGGGGATGGGGGCTTCAGCATTTAGAGGCATGCTTCCCAGAGTAAGGTAGCACATGGCCGGAGTTACAAAGAGTTGCTGCAAGTGTGTTTGGGAGGAATACTCCATCCATCCTACAACCCTTTTCCCATTTTGCACATATGGTAGGGGTGTCACTTCTGCAGTGACAATCATCTTGATCCAATGTTTACATTGCCAGGTGGCTAGCCCTGCCACAGTAGTTCATTTGTACCACTCACTCACACACACACACAGTCTCACCTATGGCCAGTTTAGAGTGTCCATTCCACCTACTGTATGTCTTTGGAATGTGGTAGGAAACCAGATCACCTGGAGGAAACCCATGTGACTGCATGTAGTAAATGCAGACTCTGCACAGAAGGCACCCCAGCCAAGAATCTAACCGGAAAACCTCTTGCTGTGAGGTAACAACATTAACCGCTGCACCATTGTGGAATACCCCATTGGTCCTAAAAACTGGCCTGATATTTGGCAGCTGACATTGTGGTGGAACAAATGGACTAAAAAAGGCACCCTAGATAGGTAGAAATGGGTCATACTCTTGCATTCCTGGATCCCATTCCTGACTGAATGAGTTAGCCCAAGCAGGGGTGCTATTACACTACTGGGCAGGACTGTCAGAGGAGCAAAAAAGCATTTTAAAATGTAATTCTGTTTTTTCAGACATAAAGGGTCTGCTATGTAGAAATGGTTTTAATGCTCACTCACTCACTAGTTTGTCAGTGCTGTTAAAGACTGAATTGCATTTTTCTGATTTTTCCATGTATGTACTATGACATTTAAATGTAATATGCCAGTAAAGCAACACAAACATGGATTAAGTATGAACAGACTGTAAGCCAAATACCTTAAATAAAACAACGACAAACCAGAAAAGTGTACACCTTTATTAAAACTGTTGTGTTTATCAATTTTAATAAAGCTGTTTCCTTTTCTTAGGTTCATAGGATGATACTAGGCTATTTGCCCAGAAGTCCTTATAAGCCTAGCCAAGAATTTCACCCATGTTCCCACAAAGTCAGCACCTATTTTCCTTGTCCAGCAGGGGCAGAGGTGGGATTCCAGGGGTATATTTTCTGTTTGCCATCCAGTCGCACCAGGTTATTCTTAAAGAGGGCTAAAGAGGTACTCTGCTTGACATGGAGAGGATGTCCATTCCACAGATGGTGGAGTCATTGGGACACAAATCTATCCCACCAACAAGTTTTATTAATGTCACAGACCAGGTTGAGGCCTTGCGTGCAGGTTGCATGAGTGGAGTTTGACTTACAGATATGCAGCAACTCCATTAACGCTAAGTCTGAGACGGCCTTATATGCCAGACACAGGCTACCTCTAAACAGTTTGTATGAGACTGAGTAGAGGGACAGGGCTTTTAGTCTATCTGTGTAGAATAGGTGTTTGGGACCCTGGATTTTCCTAGTCAGGAACCTCTGTGGTCTCTCCAACTGCTGCATGTGCAAGTTACATGCCGAAGGAGGCATTGTACTCGATAATGGGTCTGATAAGGGAGGACTACAGGGATGTTATGACCTCCTTGTTCCTGGATGAAATACTCTTACTTATGAGGTTGGCCATATAGAAAGCCTTCCGTACAAATGAGGCAATGTGATGGTCAAAAGTTAGGTTGCTGTCAATCTTGGTGCCTAAGTCCCTCATGACTGATTGTGTGCTTAGTACATTATTAATGTGATAATTGGTGGGGATGCCATTTTTCCCAAAGAGGATAATGATGCATTTATTGGCATTCAGTTTGAGGCAATGCTTCTGGCACCAGTCATTAGTTTGGGTAAGGACATCTTTGAGGATGTTCACATCACTAGGGGAATTTATGACAGTGCCCACCCTGCAGTCATATGCAAACTTGGTCAGTCACAGACCGCTGGTTTTGGCTTGCAGTTCAGAAAAGTATATCCCAAACAGTAGAGGCCCCAAGACTGATCCTTGGGGTACACCGCTTGTTACATGTCTATTACTAGAGGTGGCTTCCCCTATTTTGAATGAGTGAGCCAGTTAGCTACCCATCTGATAACACATGGGTTGAAGCTTAGCTGGGAGAGTTTATCTACTATGCCCGAGTGGGGAATAGTGTCGAAGGCTTTGGCTAGGTCAAGGTAGGCAGTGTACACTGTCTTGCCCTCATCCATGGCTTTGGAGACTGTTTCGAAGAAGGTGACCAAGTTTAGCAGGCATGATTTCCCTTTGACAAAACTGAACTGTGTGGGATCAAGCGTTTGGAGGTTGCCAATGTCCTTGTTTATAAGGTCCATGATAATGCATTTCGCAGTCTTGCAGATCATGCTAGTTAGGCTGATGGGCCTATAATTGCCTGAGTCAGTGGACAATCTACCTTTGTGTAGAGGATTGACAATTTTTATAATTTTTCATTCTTTCTTTCTTTTTTCATTTTCTTTTATGTAGACAATATGGGATTAAACTGTATTTTTCTGATTTTTTTCAATTAGCCCATGGGAGTATCTTCATCAATATTTAAATAGCTTCTTTAGTTAATGCTATTTTATTGTGAAGAATGTTCTAGATGAGATGAAAGCACTTATATTAAACCAACTGACTGGTTCGGTTGTTACTGGTCTACACTATGATATATGTATACTAGATGTCAATGAAGTTACTGCTAGACCACAAACAATCTGATAGTTGCTTTTAATCCAATGCACACTTTCATTCGGATCTCTGGTCGAACTTCTTCAGACAATAAAAAATGGTAACTAAAGCCATTACATTTAAAAACACCCCAAATGGGGCCACATGTTACAGATACTCCTATAACCATGTACATAAAACATTACTCACACTGATCAACTCAGTTCCGCCCCATACGTAACATTCACTACATAACTATGAGCAAAAGAGTGGGCGGGTGAACCAAAGCTTACTTCTGTTGTCTTTACAATGATCTTATAAAGGTAAGCATTTAAAAAAAACTCAACTCAGTGCATCTAAAATATTCCTGGCTCAAACAGGGTAAATGAAATCACAATGCACTCATAACTTTCTCACATAAAGAGACAGTTGTTAGTAGTGCTATACACAACAGGTATTTCATTTTCATTCATTATGCTACATTCTCCAACTTTGTCCCATCATGAGATTATTTAGGACCAAATGAGATAAGTAAAATTGCAATTACCTTGATTATTCTTCATTTTCAAAGGCAATTGCATAAAAACACCAAACCCAACAGAGGAATGACAGTTCATTCACCCTTCCAGCAAATATCGTACTTCCAAGTGAGGCATCTCATAGCTCCATCCCCCAAAACCACTCGTGACTAACTAGGTTGGGCTGCATTGGCGGCTACTTGCTAGTCACCAAAATTGTACTTAGTTCTACTTTCCATACTAAAATAACCCTGACATGTATATAATAAAATAATAAAATAAAATGAGACAAACATCTTGGTGCACAAATACAGCAATAG
>NC_056749.1:383748244-383763244 GCF_019279795.1 Protopterus annectens
AGAAAAAGAGTAGTCTGAAAATATTAACAAGAAAGAACACCATATGAGCAATTTTCATTGTTTACTTTGCAATAAAACATTTTACTTTTATATTTAACTTCCAGTGAACATATATTTTACCAAAGGGAAAACAGATTTCTAGATCAGAACTGCAAGATAAAGGATTAAGTATACAAAGTAAATAACACTTATTGCTCTTGAGACACAAAGAATATTCTATATCATTTTTCACTTTCATTCATTTCATACATGACTGGAGCACTGGAGTCACTCCGATCAGTAAAATCTTCCTCCTACGCACTGGTATGCAAACTCCCCCTCATTATCTAAATGCTCTCAGAAGTTATGCATTTAGGGGCTATCAGGGTGCCTTAGAAAAGATGGAAATGTTTTTTCTGAGGTGTTGACTGTGAAAACCATGTTATACTGAGAACATGCAAAGTTATTTTACAGTGTTAAACTTTAGCAGCTGCTCTTGTGAAGCTAAAACAAGACTGCATGCTACTTTGTGGAAGGATTAATCAAAGATTTGTTTTTCAGTCTGGAAGTATTATTATCTCAGATTACTTCCTGAAAATGAGATATGATGAAAATCAGATCTGACTTTGTCAGTATAACAGCAAGTGTGCCACAAAGCTTGAACATGATGCATTATTTTACTTTACGACATGTTAGTACAAGTCTCCCACATAAAATACTAAATCCAAATTCACAATGAACTGGTAGAATGTGCTGCATCAGTTATTATAGCAATAACCCACGCCTGGGTGTGGGCAATGCTGGATTTACCCACGGTTGGTGTGGTTTGGTCATGACAGCAAAGCTTTAATATTAATAATAATATTAATAATTGTATAATAACAATGAAACAACACTTCAGCTGTTACTTCTGTTACATTACTTTGAATTACCTGCTATCAAAAAAGATTTGTGTGTCATTTTGTTTGCAATACAAAGTGTTCCATTACAAAAAAAAACAGCAACCAGTCACTGTTCATGGTATTTTAAAATCTGCTATCATAGTTAGCACTGATGCTGTTTACTGATATTACATACTTTTTCCATGTTGTACCTATAGTATACATTAAATTACTAATGTTCATACAATATAATTTGGATTCTTATTTTTGATTTCATATCACTATAAATATATAATACACGTTATAAAAAATATCGAGAAACAAGATATTTACTTCTCTTTGCTAGTAGCTGCAAATGTCTACACCGGTTTCAAATTCACAAGTAGGTGTTTTCTGAATGAGAAGCCCAGAACTGCTAATGTTGTTATAGATGGAGAGAGAAAATATTTGTCGAGTTTTAAATCCAATTTTAGTGAAGATCAAGTAATCATCTTACTACCTCAGAAATAACAGAAATGCATAGCTTTTACATACAGGTGCATTGTTCTTAGACGTTGATGATATGCAAGTCTGAGCTTTTTGAATACTAGGAATAAAACAGCATTTTCTTTCCTATGTGGAGATTCAACCATAGCATTAGTATAGTAAAAGCTTCAGGAATGTGAGGTAGTGGAATCTGAACACAACTACACACTTATATTTTGGCATTGCATTTTTGTTGAGCCACACATTTCTAAGGACCTGAAATCTCTCCCTGCTCTTAGCAGTTTATGAGATGAAAGGATATGGTTTGAATCCCACCACTGTTACCAAATAATGTGAGTGGTAGGGATTACAAAACCTAAATTTGCACCACTGTCATCAAAGCAGGAATGCAAGAGGTTGATTAAGTTTAACAGCTTATGGCAAGTATTCATTACTTCCTTGCATTCTGACCGACAGTTGTCACAACCCACAAACTTTACAGTATTAGCTACAAACAAGGGTTATAACCACTGAATCCCCATCATTTTGCCCACCTCAGCCTGAGATAAGTGCCTTCCAGTTCAGGCTTAGCATCAGTTACTGAGACATCATACTCTAAGACACTAAATGTTTAATGGGAGGTACCACTTATATTTTCCAAATGTTTATAGTGTGTTGTCACCAATAAGATTATTAAACAGATACCAAACTGTCAATTACTGACAACTCTACCAATGAGCCAATCAGCACTGAATTATAATAGCCCATGGCCAGACTCCCCTTAAAAAGAGCAGGTGTCAACAGTTACGCCAATGCTGTGAGGATATCCTTTACTAACAAGACATTAACCAAAAGAGTTTACTAAAAAAACACATGAAAACTCTTTACATTATAAAAAAAAGCTGACTACACTTACAACACAGTACTGTAGCTGTACAAGGAAAATAAAATGGTACATAATGGCTGACTGAAAAAAAAAATGCTAACTGCTTTTGATTTTGTTGCTTCCAAGTACTCATATTATTTATGTCTTGGGACAAAAATAAAGTCCAAGTAATCTATGATCTAAGAATCTAGATTTAGCTTCCTCTACAAGTTAGAATTACTCAAATTTAAATAAAAATCACAGACAAACAGACCAGCCCTGGTTTGATATACTTCATGGAATTTAGAAAGATTAAAAATAAAAGCAAGTACGTTATGTCTTTCCTTTTAAAATAGCAGGCCTTTTATTTTATTTTATTTTATTTTATTTGTGTAAGATTAAACTACGTCTGTCTTCAAGTTCTTGTGTCTTCATGCAATTGCAGCCATGGTGTCGTTTCAGGATTTCTACAGTTTTTTGTTGAAGATTTGGACAACTTCTTTGACAAATGGACAGCCAATAGAATGCACTGCATACTTTGTGGAGTAATAGTATGAGAGGTGCTTCCATAATGAACCTAACATGTATGTAAATAGTCTATAGCAGGAACTACTTTGCTTTATCTACAGGCAGCAGTTTTAATGAACAGTATCTGACATATGATAGCATCAGTACCTATCCCTATGGTCTTAACCTCAAAACCCACTGCACCTGCAGGGGGACTGCATTATGACGTGATACTTAGCAATTCATATCACCTAAAAGATGAGCATCCAATCAATATATTATCCTCTGCAAGCCTCATCCCTTAAAAAAATAAGAAAATTATGGTATATTCTCCTTAAAGTTGATATGCTCTTGTGCAATGTGGAATGATGTTCTGAATGCTTCCAAATGTGGAATGCTCTACTGTCATTTGTATTAAGCATATATCATATCACTGGTTAGTTCACATCTCCTGTAATTGCTACTATAATACTGCACCTGCTGCCATGGCAGTTGTGTATTATGTGTTACCTTATCTAATGCTTGATCATAAGATAATACATACTGCATCTACTGCTGTGGTTGTCGTGTATTATATGTTATCATATGATCAAGCACTATACAATGCTCAATCCTGCCTATGCATATATGTAAACCTATTTGCACTCACAGCATTTCACATAGAGTTTAAGCTTAAACTGCCCTTGAGTCTGGTCTTGCTCACTCATTACCTTTCGTATACTATGGCAATACTTAATGACTTGCGCTTAGAAATACAGTGGCAGTTCCTGTACTAATTAAGACAGCGAGAATGTATTGATGCATTGCACTAAGATGCACCTGCCTAGCTTGTGGTACTTTCTTCTTCTGATTTGCACACTGTTACTGTCATGATTATGAGAAGCTCCCTTAGGACTAGGCTGCTTATGAAGTATTTTTGAACCTCAGGTACCCCAAGGTTACCTATAGTACTTCAACATGCAGAGTACATCTTTTTCTTGGATGAAATGGTGTAATATCCATTCCATCTGATTTATTATATACTATATTCATGTAGCAAAAATGTAGGATTAGAGTCTTTCATTGTTATTACACCTATCACATTGATGAACAGCAAAATACTCAGTGACTTTGTACTCACTTGTATAAGGAGCAAGCAGCACTAATCACGATAAAGATGCAAACTAAGCATGAATCACTGTTTCAATCATTGTCATTGAATGATATCTGTTTTACTACTCTTGCATTAATGCCTTTGTTGTAATTTACATGGCATTTTATATGGAACATAGAAAAGCATATATCGCCTGGCACTGCTATGTGTAACTTAGATATGGTGAAGCTCTGAGAAAGGTAAAAGTGCTTGTTCCTTGTTTTAACTTAATAAATCATGGTTTAAAAGCAATAGTAGCTTGAATCCTGTTTTCTTATTTTTAATAAGAATGCAAAGTAATCTTTGAAATGGATCATGTATAAGAAGTTGTGACAATGGTCTGGTAATTTATATGCTGATATGAAGAGTAATCATTTCTGTTGACTTGTTTTCCACATATACATATATATTATATATATGTATATATATATATAGATCTAAAGATAGATAGATGTATATATAGATATGTGTGTGTATGTGTAACTATATGTTTGCCAAATCAGTTTTATTAAACATCAAAGAAGAAAGTCATCACATCGAAAATCACTACACAAAAAAAATGTAACATACGATAAGTAAGAATGACATTGCAGTTATAAGGATCATATAACTATCATGTGAAAACATATATGTAATGGACAGCTGAGGTGAACAGGAGTATAACCAAGGAACACCCAGCTACTGACCACGTAATTAAACTATATCAAATCCACAATGCAAACCAAAAGTATAAGCACAGCAATTTTCATTCCACTTGTAACTGTGCCGTATATTTGCTGCAATGTATGTTAGCTTTTCTGGAGATTTTCTCTGTGGACCTCCACTGAAAACAGGTTTCCAAATAAATCAGATGACTAGTAATCATATGCAAACTAAATAAATAAATAACCATAAGATGTCTGAAAACACTGATCCCTTTGACAGGAATATCACGAGCCAGACTGATGTTCCGGTCAAGATGCAATGTGACAAACCATTGTTATGCCCTTAGCAATATGTCTTTGTTTTTTTGTTTTTTTTCTATTGTCCAAGAGTTACCTGCTTCAAAATTAAGCACACACCTTAGACTTATCTATTTATAGATTGCTTCATAAAAAAGCTGAGTGTAGTGCCCTTTTTGAGTTAGCAAAAGTTTATCAAAAAGAATGTTAATTCAATATCTCTGGTCTAAAAGATTGCTTCTTTAAAGATATTTAAGGAAATGAGGAACCCGTAGTGAGAATTATATGGATTGCCCATGTGAGCTATGTCATATATAAATACTTAACCAAGTTAACTATTGCCATCAGCTAAGTAAGAGCTCAACCAGTACCTAAACTCAATAGCATCAACTGTTTTATGTTTTAAAGGAGCAGCAATGGAGTTTCAGAATTAACTGCTGTAACTGGAAGTTTGACCAAAACCCTATTACTCCTTTATGATCATAAATTATAATACCAATCAGCAATGATAATGGTAAGTAATATTGGCTTTATTAAATATTTTCCTAATTCTGAGTGAAGTTGGAAATGATCTCTGTATGAATTTCCAGGTAAAGAATTTACAATACAGAGATGATGTATTTCACTGTCATATCATAACGGTATTATTTCATTTCAGTAAATCTGAATATTTTATTTGACCTAAGTAAAACCAGTGACAATTCAATAAAACTGACTTTGTATTATAACACAATTTTATGCAACTCATATACAATTGATTTAGATGTTATTTAGATGTCTCCCTTGTAGGACCCAACACTGCCATAGCTTAAAGCAATTAAACTGGCTTGAATTGCGTAACTGCCTAACATATTCACAGCTAACTATGGCACACAAACTTATTCATCACCCAGAAAAATGCCCTGCACTAAAAAACTTATTACTGCCTTACTGTCCAGCAAGGGACCTCCATTCTAGAAACAAATTCATACTACTCACAAATAAAATGAATCCACCAAAATAGTACCAAAGTCAGAGGACTAAGCACTCCAAAGAAATCAGGAATGATAAGAAAACAGCAACCGAGGTGACAGACAAAGTTGCAGCCACAGAACTTAAATTAAAATAAACTAAAAATAACAACTTGTAGTAAGCACTTTCACGTCAAACTAGGATTTTTAAGTGCTTACTACAAGTTATTCTTTTTAGTTTATTTTAATTTAAGTTTTGTGGCTGCGACAGTGTCTGTCACCTCAACTACTCACAAATAAGTCAAATAATGTTGCAGACTTGCTCTACTCCCAGTACATTGCTAAACTCCAGAATTGTATCCCCACGTAAATAACTCTCTCTGACAAAACACCAGGATAAGACTTTGTGCTCACTGTATGATACTCTCCAAATACTCTCCGTAAAAAGAATACTCTCAACCTCTCACTTAAATGGCAAAACAATTTTATGCATAACTGTTGCCTGTACAATCCAGTAAGTTACATGTGGCTTTCTCTTTAGTAACTTCTACCTCTGTAAAATCTTAAAATGTGTAAATGTAAATAGAAATGTAACAAAATAATTTTTTCTGCTAGGTTTGAACTGCTGATGTTAGACCTTGATTAATTGTCAAACAGGGATCGAGCCTAATGAGAATAAACTAGAAGCTGACTTTTGTATAAAAATGACAGGTAAAGTATTCAGGTGTATTTATACAATAATTAAGTAATTTGGGGTGTGTGCTTGACAGCCATGAACTCTAGGAGTTCATACAAAACCATGACTCAAAAATATGTTTATTTTCTCAGAACATATAGCTCATTAGAAGATCAGCAATGTGCAGGTAGTATTTGTTGTTTCATTTCAGCCTAAAATATTGGATTTAGAGCTCATGTATTACAGAGTTTATGCACAATGACTCAGTGGTAAATGTCTGGCTCACAGCATCAAGACCCATGCTCTTCCTGAGCCAGGAGAGGCAAGCTGATTACTGAGTGCCACTGTTCTCACCCCTGTCCATCCCCTCTACTGCCTATTTCACTAATCACAAATGGGTTCTCTTTGTCCCAGTTATAATTCGTCCCTCTATACCTTTGATTTATGTGAGTCAGTCTTTTACTTTTGAATGACTACTGAAATTATGTCAATTACCACTGCATACACTATAACCTAAATGTATCACTTAACATCTACTGTCGAATCTTTAGTTTGGATAACTCCTTCCTCTGAAAATAGCATGATATTCTAAAGGTCCTTGTGATTTACTGTGATCATAGTAGGATACCATTTTATGGTTCCTGTACTACAACCACTAACCCTTTTAGAAATGTTCTTAACATTTACATGTTCAGAGAGTTTTCATTGAATAACACTGTGCTGTTAAGTACAAGCTGTATCATGCTTACTATACCCAGAAGAGATCCTTGGTAAGAGTACTGGGCACTTCTTTTGCAGCCCCCCAAGAGATACTGAATCCATGTACAGATACTGTTCTACAGGTCCTCATATAGTGGCTAGGTAGTAGCTGCAGAGCTTGACAATGTGCCAATAACCTCCACAACAAATGTCATATTTTATAAAAGCTGCCTTTTCCTGCTTTTCATAATCATGTCAAATAGCTATATACTAGCATTGTGCATAGTACATGCAGAGCACTGCCAAGGATACTAGGATTCCTAGACATAAATCGTGTTAATGACAAGAGGCATACCATAGCCTTCTCACTTTACAGCATATCGCAAATGGCACCTACAATCTTGGCATGTACTAGGTCCTTCTGTACTCAGACTGACAGGTAACACTTTGTAGTATGACAGTATTACAAACTGAAATGTAGTTTGTCATATCCAGTAACTGTGTGCAGCTCCTTGAAAATGCCCACTTTACAATAAGTACCTGCCTTACACCACTGTATTTCGTGTGAATTTCGTAATCTTTTCCATTATACTTTGTTGATGTCCGAGCTGATACCAAGGGCTTCTGCCTTCTGATAAATGCAGACTCAGTGCTGTCTCTAACTCTCCAGCTTATACCCATATCCTGCAATAGGGCTTAACCTAAATGAACTTCTGTGACATTCACGGATAATTACCACTTTTTTAACCACTGCATATCAACTACTGTTATGAATTCCTTTAACCTAGCCCAAATAATGAATAAAAATGTATATCCACAGGAAGCTCATTAAAAATTGTATATCCTCTAGATTCACGAAAGTTAGTCTTCTTCACTATTCTTCCACAATCAGGCCCTTAACACAACAGAATACAATACAATGTTGCAATTGGTATGTATCTATCTAGACATATTGTACAACATGGATGACTCGTGAACAAGAACATCTCAGGCAGCATGAGCCCCTTAAGTCCTACAGAGCATTTAGGAGCACTATCATTATACGGTGTCACCTGAAGACCTCTTTATGATGACCTCTGCTTGGTTTTCACACAAGCCTACTACTTAAATACTCAATAAATAGCAATACAATCAACACCTACTGCATGGATCTCAATACGCATCATGGTATACGCAGAACTTTTTTGTGAGATGTATAGCTCTCCCAAAGAATGCCCTACTTATGCAATAAACTCACAATCAATGTCAACCTAAATAGAACCCCTAAATTTCTTAAAGCAACCCTCAGAAATGGGCTGGAAATTTGCAAATTATCCCAAGTTGTCCTCTTAGACCTTTATAGATAGGTGAAGCAAGTAGTGGGTATTACAGTGCCTAGGTCTCTATTAGTCTGCTGGACTAATTGTACCATTCAAACCTATGAATCTATAAACCTAAGAATGGTATTTGAAGAAGACACCCTTTGACTGCAAATACAGACATGTCTGTGTTGTATCCTGGAGTAATAAGACATACAGCATAATTCTCCCGAAAATGCCTAAACATGGTTTTTATTTTGTAGTGAAAAATAATATGTACTTGTTCTGTGAAGCGGAAATGATAATTTTCATTAATTTATAAACAGTTTGCTGACTGGGTTTGTTCGACTATGCCTCTCTCAGTGTATTCAGACTAACTAGGGGACATTTAGCTAGGACACTAGGGAACTTCCTGTACTCTTTTAAATAGGGGGAAGTCTTGTATCACTTCCACTCTGCCATCATGACAGGAAATCTTGTTGCTGAAATGGAGAGTGAAGTTGATTTACAACAGCAACAGAATGCCCTAGTGTTTCAAGTTGACGAGACCCAGTCAGAAATGCAACAAATTGTTTTGTCAAAAAATAGTTTGCCTTCTAATGAGTTCAAACATTTAATTTCAGAAAAAAAAAAATCTAAATCATAGACTGTAACCTAGGAAAGCATGGAGATATGTTACCAGCTGTTGGAAGACTCAGAGACTGTAGAGAAGACAGCAGTGAGTGGTTTTGGAGACAGAAGAGCTCCTCAGGCAAATGATGCACACTTTTTCAATAGAAGATGATTACAATTGACAAGATATACAGTAGTGGTGTCGTCATAGAGAAAAGCAACATTCTGTTAAGAAAAGACTGATGGTCAGGATTTCAACAAAAGCAAGTAATCTTAAAAGATATAATGTGTGGGGTACTTTAATTAACCAGTGATTCTTTTGTTTTTGGCTTCAGATGTTTGTTCACTCATACAATTAGGAAAAGAACAGATTGTGAACTGACTTTCAATAGTTTTGAACTGTTGACTTCCTTTAAAAAAAAATGAAAACAAGGCATCAGTGATATCCATAGAATCAGTATGTTTTTGTTGGAATTGCATCTTCTTTAAAATGGAATCTGTGCAATTTATATATGATGCTTGAGTGAACTAGAAGCTAAGAATTATTTTTCTAACCACTGTAAAACAGTTCACGGTTTACATAAATTATATGATGAAAGAGTGACATGGGCTGGAGTTTGCGAAATATGGGTAATGTTGCTAAAATAACATGAAAAGGTACTGCATATTCCTTGCATTATACTATATTGAATATGAAAGGCATGGTATGATCTGTAGACGTAATACTTTTGTGGGGATAAACCGAGCGAAAGTGCTTGATGTTATCATTTTCCTGTTGCCGTGGAATAAACTACTAGTTTTTAACTACTGTCTTGGTTTTCGGTCCTTTCTGTTGGACATTGTTTGATTTACTGACTTTTGTGGGGATCACTCACACGTTTTCAGTTATAGCTTAAAATGTCAGCATCACCAATATAGCTAATTTGGTAACAGCACTGAAAAATGTGTTATTGACTGTTCTAAATGTGTAAGGAAAAGGGATGTGTAGTATGAATGCGCTACTTTGAAAGCTGATGATAATGTTTTGCCTCCTGCCTCCAAGTCTGCCTTGGTTAAACATCTGGAACCTTCTGTGATGGTCAATGAGGTCTTTGTGATGTTGATTTTAAAAGTGAGATCAGTGAGGAAGATGATAAGGAAGTACTTCAGAGAAAAGATTATGATGGTGATAGCACTGATCCAGAAACATGTCTGCTAAAGAAGAGAAGGAAAGGGGGAGTCTATCATTGGGAGAGTTAAAAATGGAAAAAGAAAATCTCGCAAAAAAAAAAAAAGTGTGCTGGAAAATGTTACCTGTTAATGTCAACAGTGTTCTGAAGGATGTCAAATTGTCTATTTTATATCCTTATGACACTATGAGGTGATATCAAATGTTTACTGGATATTCACCAGTTAAGTAACATTACAAAGACAACAAACTACAGCATACCGGAGAAAAGAGATATTTAGGAGCATGAAACTAGACAAATAGGTTCATAGGTATGTGCTAGGCTAGCTGTCCTTGTTGGCCATTTTTAGCCTAACCAATTTCCCTTGTTGAGACTCAAACCATGTATGTTTTGTTTGTGAAGTAAACACCTTAACCACTATGCCAACCCCAAAAAAACACAGCAGCTACTGTAATTCAAGCAAATGGAGCCTCAGTATAAAATCTCATCCAAAGGATGACACACTCAGGAGTGAAGCACCTCCCCCTTCCTTATACTGCACTGCAGTGTCAGCAAAGCACCCCCATGGTGTGGGAGTAAAACCCACAGTCTTCTGCATCAAAGCCAAGTAAGCTTCCTGATGCGCTACTAACACTGATTAGTCCATTGAAATTCCTTGACCGGGAATTGAATCCAGGCTGTGATGATGAGAGTGCCAAATCTTAACCAATGGACTGCTACGAATTGCAATTTTACTTAGGTCTTCATAATTTAATCACAGTTATTTCTACACCCTGATAAAATTCTGTTAGAGTGTAAAATTAGAACATAAATAAGATTAATGGGAATTTATGCTAGTACTGATAGTTAGGATAAAGATAATTTTGTAGAACTATCTTCTTATTTAAATGAAATATTACCTAGCATGGTGGTGGGGGACTTTTAAATGAAACTCAGGGAAACATAGAAGTAAGGTCAGTCAAGATGATAGACTGTTACAGTCCAGTCTGGTAGGCTTTACTTTAACACCCAGTAAGTCCCGACTCTCTATGTATCAGAGCGCATGCTACAGAGACAGATAACTTTGTATTTAGCGCAGTACTTTAAGAGATAGGTGGAAGTGGTATCAGCACAAGCTTTTCATAACACAGGGTGATTTGGGCAATTTGTATTAGCAATGGTGATGTTATTAGACAGGAAAGGATAAAAAAAATTGCAGGACTGTGTAGTTCTTTAAAAGTCATGTCACAGGAAAGGAAATGCTTATTTTCCACACATCTTACTATGATAGAATTTTATTCATCCTGGACTCATTGGTAATTGGTTATGCACAGCTAGATGAAAGGGTCTAATAGTGCTTCCTTAAATACCCTTTGGAAAGAGATGAGAGTCTTTGGAAATTAGATTCACACAAGAAATCTGGTATGACTAAATGTGGAAGCTGTGGGCAATGCACATTTATTTTGGTAGGTAACCAAATTAATATTAACAAAATGTGTATTAAGAGCACTTTTCTTTGTAACTGCAATACCTCTGGTGTCAATTATGCAGCTAGGTGCCAAAAATGTGTTTGTTACTATATAGGAAAAACTAAAAGAAAGCTAAGGGAGTGATTTATGAACATACTTTAAATATTAGAAAAAATAATATGAATAGCTCCCTAGTAAAACACATTTTTAACTATCCGGATCATTGTTTTCCTTTTTTTGGCTTAGATTGTGTGGCAATAAATCCCAGAGGAGGCCCTTGGGAAGACCTTTTAGAACTAATGGAGTTACTATGGCAACTTAGGCTGAATGCATGCAAATCCCCTGGGCTTAATGACCAAGTTTCCATTGCAAGTATATTAAAGTTGAAATCGTACCATGTTTAACTAAAATTTCTTCTTACCTATTTGTTGAATTTTTCTCTTTTGTGTATTGTGTATTTTATTATTAATATTGTTTTTATGTAATAATTTTTTAAACATTGATTGATTTGTTAGGTGTGTTGTGTCAGGTGATTAACAGTCCAATTGAAGAGCAACAATGTACCTACATAGAAGACAACCATGCCCACTTAAAAAATAGGGCAGTGAGACATTCCGAGAAGTTACTGAACAAGAACAATCAGCGACAGGAAAGACAGGGAGGTTGGAGACCACAGCAGTTGAGCTACTTTGGTCCCCGGAGGACAAACAGAACTTTTTACCAACAGAGGAGGGAGGAAGTCTTAACTTCTATTGATTTGGATGTCAGTAGTTCTTTTAAAATGACTGATTTCCCCCACATTGTGTGCAAAACTCAAGGTGACAAAATTTTATAACTATACTGGCAATAATTATTTGAATGAACATGCTGATTTACTGTGCAAAGGTTTTTCTTTTGTACCTACTAACAAGGTTAAAATTAATTACCTGTTACTTGACTTGAAACTTTTCCTTAGGAAGCTTAATTTTAAATTAATATTTGGTAACAACTGTACAAATGAAAGTGTAGACTTAATTCAAAGGTGCAGTGTATTTAACCCTGTCTTGCCAATACATTTGTTATTATTTGAAAAACTTGTTGACCAAGATTTTAGGGCACTTATTGCTAAAGGAAATGGTGGTACTTTTTTCATCTTTACCAAAACTGAAACACAGCTTTTGAACAGTCTGGTTAATGATAAAAATGTAAGAATAATTAAGCCTGATAAAGGAGGTGGGGGTTGTTGTTGTGCACAAAGGTGACTACTCGAATTGTATGTTTAGCTATCTTTTTAATGGTGACTTCTATTAGGAAACTTCATTGAATTATATATACCTAGCTTATAGGAAAATCGATTACCTGATAAAAGACTTGTTTGATCAGGGTCAAACTGATTGCACAGTCTATGATTTTTTGCAGGTTAAGTTCCCTTTGGTCACCTCTATCTTTGGAATACCAAAGATACATAAAAACATTAGGGACCCACCAATGAGACAGATAGTTAATGCTAGCTGTTCCAAAACCCACCCACTTGCAAAATTCATTGATTACAGCTCAAGAAAGTTGTCAGTGAGGTTGGTTACCTCTGTAAAGATTCCTGGAACTTTCTATTGAAAATTTGAGAAATTCCCTTTTCTGATCAAATTATTTTTGTAACAATAGATATGATAAAATTATTTTACGTAATACCCCATGATGTTGGGTTATGTTGGTTTAGTGATGTTTATGGGAATCTATCAAATTTGACAATGATGAAGTTTACACTTTGACTGTACTAACTGAAGGCAGTGGTGGAAAACAATTTTGTTTTCATTGATGGACAATACTTTCAGCAGATTACAGGAGTGGCAATGGGGGCCTTCTGTTCCCCTGTTTTTTTCAAATATTGTTTTAATACAATGGGAGAAACAATTCTTGTTTGAAAAATTCCAGGTTCCTCCATGGAAGATCTACACTAGGTACCTGGATGATATTTTTATAGCTTGGGAGGGCAAGTGTGAGGACATCCCATTTGTTGACTATCTCAAGTCCACCACACCTTTTTTGAAATTTACCTACAATTTGAGTCCTAGTTCCATTAACTATTTAGATGTTCTTGTTTTAAAGGACCTAACTAATAACACTATTGGGCTACAATCTACAGAAAGCCAACCTATTGTTACAGTTTGTTACACTTTCACAGTAGCCACCCATACCATCAGAGAAAAGACATTGTAAGAGGTTCATACAGCAGGTTGGCTAGAATGATTTCAGATGATTGATTGTTCATGAATGAATGTGATGAACTGGCTAGGATGTTTCTAAACAGATGATACCCTGCCACTCTGATATTGACTGTAAGAACTAACATTGAGGCTGAAAGGAAAAATGGGTCTATACTCCCTCTGGTCAAGTCTCACATTTACAACATTAGTGAGGTGGCCAAGAAAAATGGTGTTAGTAGAAATGATTTTTCTTCAAGCTTTGTTATATAGCTTTATGTAGAAGACACTGGTATCAGGAGAATATTAAATAAAAACTGGGACATTTTCACTTTATCTGATGGATTAACTGACAAACTGTGGGATAATCCAGTAGTTGTTTACAAAAAAAGTAAAACTACTAAAAACCTTTTGGAAAGAGGTGAGAGTCTTTGGAAATTAGATTCACACAATAAATCTAGTACGACTAAATGTGAAAACTGTGGGCAATGAAAGTTTATTTTGGTAGGTGACCAAATTAATATTAACAAAATGTGTATTAAGAGCACTTTTTTCTTGTAACTGCAATACATCTGGTGTCATTTATGTAGCTAGGTGCCAAACGTGTTTGTTACTATATAGGAAAAACTAAAAGAAAGCTAAGGGAGCATATTTATGAACATAGTTTAGATATTAGAAAAAATAATATGAATATCTTCCTAGCAAAACACATTTCTAACTATCCGGATCATTTTTTCCTTTTTTTGGCTTAGATTGTGGGGCAATAAATCCCAGAATAGGACCTCAGGAAGACCTTTTAGAACTAAAGGAATTACTATGGCAACTTAGGCTGAATGCATGCAAATCCCCTGGGTTTAATGACCAAGTTTCCATTGCAAGTATGTTAAAGTTGAAATCGTAACAAGTTTAACTAAAATATAATTTCTTTTTAAATTTCTTCTTACCTATTTTTGAATTTTCTCTTTTGTGTATTGTGTATTTTATTATTAATTTTTTTTATGTAATAATTTTTTAAACATTGATTGGTTAGGTGTGTTGTGTCAGGTGATTAACTATGTAGGTATAAATTGGAGCCTTTTTTTTTTTTTTTTACTTCTGTTTAACTGTGAAGAAGTCTGGATACCTCTTCGTGAAAGCACTCAGCTTCAATAAATTATTTCCTGGTGATTCTACTTTTGGTTCCTTGACACTTGTGACA
>NC_056749.1:383770744-383805744 GCF_019279795.1 Protopterus annectens
ACAAAATGTTCTAATTTCGTATGAAGTGAAAAAAAATAAATTAGATAAGAATTGAAATTCATTGTTGGCATGGTGTAGGGAAGCACCCACTTCATCTTGTAAGGAATCTTACACTTTTCTACCTTGGTACATAATATATTTAAATGTAAGGCTGAGACAAGTCTGGAATAGGAGAATATATTCTGCCCCAACTTTACTCAAATTGGATACATTTTCTTTCGTCAAGAGCGAGACACTAGTATCCACTGAATTCATGGCATCATACCCTTAGTGCAAGTAGTTTTTACCACTAAGACAATAACATTCATCTGATATAAGTTAAAATATAACATTATTGTTTACATTAGAACCATTTTTTGGTAAAATTCTGAACAAGAAAAACTACAACACTACCAGAAGCTAGGTCTTAATAGTTAAGTGTGGGGTGATAGCTATCAATTATATACAGACTGTTTTTGCCTTGTTCATTAGCCACACAAAAAGCACACCTCCATATTAGTAATGCTATTTACTGACAAATGCAGACACGTCTTCCAAACTTTATTTCTGCTATGTGTTAACTATTTTCTACAGCAGTTATGTGTCTGTGACTCCAAACTGTGACTTTTTAAATGAGGCAACTACATGGGCTAGTCTGATATTAGCTCGCAGAGCATGTCTTCATTGTCACTTATTCTAAATGGCTACTGACCCTACCTCCCGCTACCATGATCCAAGTAAATTACATAGCTACCCACAAACTAACCCTAGTAATCCACACTGCTCAGGGCTCTTACTGTAAACCTAAAACTCCTATATAGTCCCTAACCTGAATGTTTGTTCAGCAGACTTAATCTTAAAATGTCTTCTTATTGTCTAACTTTAAATTTCCTGATCACTCCTTAGCCCTAAAACTCCCTTTTTGCATCCTAAACTTAAATTCCCCAGTCACTCCCTAACCATACAACTCCCCTCCCAATGCCTAAACTTTAATTCCATTTCCTGCTACTGCCTAAACCTAACAGCTAAACTCCCACCCACTCCCTCACCATGGCTGCCACACTTATCTTACTTGAACTTGAATATGTGTGTGATTGTTAAGAGGCAGTTATAATCTCTTCACAGAGGTCAGCTTGCACAAATACATATTCCTGTTCAGGCACTAGTGGCAAACAGTGCAAGCTACAACACACTGAAGTCTCAGGTGGCAATCCATGGGTCAGTTAGCAGCTACAATGTGAGCAGATGTAGCAAAGCCCTTTTAAATTAGCACTTCTGATTGTCCATAAAGGTAATTAACTAAGAAAAGCTCACCATATGCAACAAGTTAAAGGACAATGTCCTTGTGGCAGCCAGTAATAAAAGTAAGACTTATACTTACAATGTTTAAATAGTCTACCACTCTTACATCCTACTAAACTCAACTTTGGTGTCCATGTAGTTCCCTGAACTCCCCGCCAACACAAACAACCTAGCTATAGTTCTGTATCCAAGAAACAGTTATCCATTTCCACCATTGAATTTGGATCAGTAATTCAAGAAACTAACAGACTGCAGAATGTGTATGATTAAAAAAAATGAACTAAAAGGATAAAACCTTTAAAGCCTTTCATCTTCTTTCACCAGTCACATGGATCAAACAGAGATGTTTTGCATCTTTGATTCACAAAAATACACATGTCCACAGATAAGACAGGATCTTCTTACCATCCTTTGTAGGGAGCATCCCTCAACACTCACACAATCTAAATACAAAAGTGAATAAATGTGACCGGATGAAATAAATTAAATATTACTGTACTACTGTCTTGTTCTAGCAGGCAAAAATGATAACAGAAGGTAGGGCTACCAGCAAAAGAGCAACAGTCCTGAAAGTCTTACTATTTAAATGTTAAGTATATTTATATCTGTTGATTGGATTAGTCCCACTAGAGTAATGTACTCTTTCCACGGGAGACCTAAGGAGGTATTCATGCAGAGGAAATATGGCAAGGGTATCAGGGAATTTCTCCTGCATTTCCCATTACCAAAACAAACCAACAAACAAAACCACCTGGAGACATGTAAAAGTGAAATGATCAAAAGAAAAAAATGCCAACCTGTAGATGACATGGAACTGAACAAAGAACACATTGAACCGAGGATGACGTTTTAATAAATTTTCATCAGAAAACATTTAAGCACACAGTCATATTTATAGGTTGTGTTTTTATGCTAATATTGCAATAATTTTTTATAATTCTATATTTTTGTATACATATTCATTTTATGCTAATTTGTTTTTATATTCATTTGCAGTTTTATGAGGGGCTGCAAGTTCCCCTTTACCATACATCCCACAGAATTAAATATACCAGCTCTACAATTGTACCATGTACAACAAGGGAACATCTCCCTTAAATTAAAATCAGTGCTGGCACACTAAAAAAAAATGCACTGCGAATCTTACAGTGCATAACAACAACCCAATCCATGTTAACAACCACTGTAAAGAGAGAAATAATAAGCATACCCAAATGCAATACTTCCATTGCACAAATATTCAACCTTCATACTCTGTAACATTTAGGTCCTACTAAATACTGCTGACCATTTAAAACTTTAATCTATTTATCTAGCTATGATTTAACTTCAGTTGGTCAACTAACATGAATGACGACATCCTGAAGGTAAATGACTCTACACTGAAAAGAGAAATAATGATGTTCTAGTACGCATGTGCTGAGGTTGCTTCTCAGTATATGCAAATATTACTTCAAAAAAAAAAAAAAAAAGCCATAAACAACATTCTACCCACTAATTATATATACTGGCTCCAAGACTGCACAATCCCCAGGGAAATGGAACATTCCCCTACCCATGGATATTCAGTCGCACAGACCTGTCAACTATCTATTTAGTCAACCAAATGCACTGAATTAAACAGTTGCTGACCAAACCAACAGAACCCCTATATATACATCACTCTACTTTAATATTCTCACTCTGAGATCACACTATCACACTGCAGTGGGGAAAAGAGAATATTCCCTTATCCCCACTGTATAGAGATCTAAGCAACAGTTTGTTTAGTTGTACAATCTACACCACATGTTGATGTACAAACAAACCTACATGCAAATAACTGTTTGCTTACTTACCTTCTGGTGAAAGTGCATTTTCGATAAAATGCACTTTCACGAATTTTAGCTCGCCCATTTATGTTTCGGTGAAATGTGTGTTCGATGGAAAGTCCTAGATTCATATATATATATATATATATATATATATATATATATATATATATATATAGATACATGTTTATTATCAACATGTAGAAAATCAAAACATTTTCCTCTTTTTGATTAAATCCATTATCCGAATTTGGTAATACAGAATTTGCAAAATATCGGAAATGTTAACCACGGAATCAACATTCGAACACTGGAAATTCAAATGTCGAAATTCTGTGTTACCCTTAACATTTCTACAGGGGGCAAGCACCACTGTGCCCCCCACGCCCCCCTGCATATTATATATTCCAACTCCGAGATCATATCATAGTGAGGAAAAGGGTAAATTTCCTGATCCCCACTTTAGTATGATCTGTTCTCAGAATGTCGATCCCACATTAACAAAAGCACACAACCATTTGCTAACAAGGATTTGAACATTTCTGGATCGGCATTACAGAAACTGGAAAACATACATTCAACCATCCCAGTTTTACTTAAGTGCCATTCCACATTTTGATAGTAAACCATAAATCTCAACTAGAGAAAAGGCTACAGCACTGAAGGTGAAACATAAAAAAGAAAATATTTTATTCACAGCAGTTCTATCAAAAGAACACACAGCATAATCAGTTTCACAATATAATGTCCTCAGTGTAAATCTGACTCCATATTACTCACATCAATATCAGTAGCAAACAAAATTAAATCATCACTGTGACCTCCAATAAAACTCTCAAACAACTTGAGACTTTATAAGCACTTACACGAGTGCATGGATCATGCTATCCCTAACAGAACCAAGATGCTATCCTCCTAAAAAAAGGAAGCCAATCTGGTGGTCCTCTGCCATAAAGAAACTCTACAACAGAAGAAAGAAACTGTTGCAAAAAAAGAGTAAAATCCCATTACTGGAGAAACTCCCTGGTCAACCTCAGTAAGAAACTGAGATCCCTCATAAAATCCTCCAAAGCTAGTTACGAAAACAAAATTGCTACTGACTCTAAAGACAACCACAAAGCATTCTATAGCTATGTCAAGAATCTCAATGCCAACACTCAGATCTGCTCTGAGTTACAGCACAATGGCACTAAATATACAGAACCAACTGATATTGCCAACATCCTGGCAGATAGGTTCAGTGCTAACTTTACCCCCTAGAGGGCCCATCTCTATACCAGAAGAATGCAAAGTTCTTGTAATCACGGCTGCACAGGTAAAAAACACACTCTCCAAAGCCAAAAACACAGCATCCATGGGACCTGACAATATCCCAGGCTGCGATCTACATGAACTACAGAATGAACTGGCACCCTACCTAAGTACCATGTTCAGTCATAGCCGCACCTCAGACTTTGTGCCCACTGAATGGTGCACTGCGACGGTTATCCCACTCCACAAAGGGGGAGCCATGATGGACCCCGGGAACTACTGCCCCATTAGCCTGATGAGCCTGGTCTGCAAGGCCATGGAACGTATCATCATGGAACTCATAAACATGACATTGGTAATCTCCAAACTCTGGACCCTACCCAGTTCGGATTTGTAAAAGGCAGATAATGTCTCCTAAACCTGATTGACTTCTTTGAAGCAGTCACCAAAGCCATAGATGAGGGTAAGGTGGTTCACACAGCTTATCTAGATCTCGCCAAGGCTTTTGACACCATCTCCCACTCTGGAATTATAGATAAGCTCACTAAACTAGGTATAAATCCCTATATGTCAGAAGATGGGTTGCCAACTGGCTCACAGACAGAACCCACATTGTAAAAGTAGCAGACTCCAAATCCGACTTCAGACCAGTGACAAGTGG
Organism: Protopterus annectens; assembly: GCF_019279795.1. Classification (NCBI taxonomy): domain Eukaryota; kingdom Metazoa; phylum Chordata; order Ceratodontiformes; family Protopteridae; genus Protopterus; species Protopterus annectens. Next base: position 383,775,749 of record NC_056749.1, read on the forward strand.
AGTACCACAGGTTTTAGTCCTGGGTCCTCTCCTGTTTGGTATCTACTTCTCTGAAGTACAGGCTAACACAGAAGGTCTTTGGCTAACAAAGTTTGCAGATGACTGCAAACTAGGAGCCATAATCAAAACTCCTAATGATGTGGACATACTACAAAAGGGCCTCACTGAGACAGATGCCTGGTGTCAAAGCCATGGCCTGAAGCTCAATGCCAAAAAGTGTATTGTCATCCCCTTTGGTAAAAACTCTGTACCCATGAACTACCACATAGCTGGTAGTCTACTTATCTCTGAAAATGTGATAAGAGACCTTGGGACACAGGTGGACAGTAGTCTCTCCTTTGATAATCACATCGCCACAGTGGTCAGGAAATCCTTCTACGTGGCTCACCTCATCACAAAAGGTTTCTCATCCAGAAAAAAAGAGGTCATTGTTCCCCTCTACCAATCACTCATTAGACCCATTATAGAGTACAACGCCCCTTTTGGTATGTACCTCTCAAGACATCTACACCAACTGGAAAGGCCACAGAAATACCTCACAAAGAGGATTACTGGCCTCAAACAGATGCCCTATGCAGACAGTCTCAAAAAATACCAGCTTTACTCCGTCGCATATCGCCTACTCATTGGCGATCTCTGCCTAACATACAAAGCTATGTCAAACCCAGATCTGCTGGACATGCTCCACTTAAAGAAATCCAAATCCCTCCGAGCTACACGCTCTAGGGACCTAAACCTTGTCACCACAATAAACAGAACATACTGGAGGGATAGATTCCTGTCCCAGAGACTTCCCATACTCTGGAACAGACTACCTATCTATGTCAAACAGAGCTCCTCATTAGCACTCTTCAAGAAACATCTTGATGATTAGATGGGAGATAGGAAATTCACCCCAGGGATCACTTCTGTGGCTCTGCTCGACAGGGGCACAGGAAAATAATTTTCTTGGGTGGCGAAAGCCAGGGTACATTTTTGGCTAGGCTTATATAGGCCCTAGGGCCAATAGCCTAGTACCTACCTATGAACAACTGAATTACATCAATTTTAAAAAAGAAATAATTGTAAAATCATGTCTTTTAGCTTGAATATATATTGAAAATTAATCAATTTGAAAATATTGACTCAACTCTAGCATTCATCTGTATATTGATATCAATCATGTCATACAACTCAAATAATACAAATATATAAATGCAGATGAACAAAAATGAGCAATCATTCAAATTTAATGAAATAGCATATTTTTTGCTCTCTTTCTATAAAATATATATCATATAGGTTTACTATCATTTGTGTCAACTACATTCTGTCAGCACATATGCTGCCAAAAATCAGAATGTCGTGCACAAAATGAAAAGTGAATGGGATAGTTGAAGATACTTATGCGAATGCAGTAGTGCATTCGCTAAGTGTGGTTGACTATATATATGGAGATCTTGGTACAGTGGGGTGTGGAAATTCATCCATATCCCCACAGTAATGTGATCTCGGAGTTGGAATATATTAGTAGCAGGGGGTGGGGGTGGGGTGCAGCCCCCCCACAAAAACATGATTAGTCATATAGAAGATTGATTTACATCAGCTCCTATATGACTATCACATGTTTTCGGTGACAATGTCAACTCAAATGTGTCGACATTGTGTAGGAGTGGAGAGTTGAGTTTCAGTGTTTCTTTTCATTATTGCGAACGGCAAATGTTTTCCCTTTCACAATAATGATAGTAAACCTATTATATATAATATATAATATAAATATATTTTATTATATATCCTGGTTAGGATGGGTTATTGGACCTGTGTAACCGATTCACACTACCCATGAAACACTTGACTATAAAGCCTAATGGCTGCAGGGAGAAAATCCTCCTGCATTCTTTGCTGTTACCAGCTCTCTGTTTGAGCAACCACTGCAGTCGTGCATCGTCAATGTTTAATGGGAAATATAACCTCATAAGTAATACTGCAAGGAATTAATGAAATAGCATCTTTGCTTGATGGTGGATTATGATTTTAAGCCCTGCATAACTTTCTGCCAAGATAACAGATGTGGTCTTCTTCATCACCTACTTCATGAGAAAGTACAGCCATCACTCCCTATTTCAGATGTGCATGTTTTTATCATGAAGACTTTATTTTATTTTTTTTTGAAAGTTAATTAAATAACATACACAACACAAGTGATAAATACTTTAAACAACACACTGACATCAAACCAATTGATTAGAACAACTGCATGAATCGATGGAGAAGTTCCTGGCAATAAATGATGAAGGGCTTATTGAAGTAGAGGACAACAAAAAATTACTCTAAGCTCAAAATGTCTTTCAGATGTTTAAAAGCCTCACTTGTTGCTGCAGTTCACCTTACATGGATTGGGACCATACCTTCTATAAGGTCTGTGAGATGTCTGGCTACAGTGGCAAGGTTGGGTATGAACACTTCTCACAGCCTGCTAGCTCTAGGGTTGTCTTCATGGGATATTTACTACGGGGAGTTGGCCAGTTTTTTTGTACAGGTTTGAGTTTATTAATTACCTATTTCATAAATCACATATTCAAAACATCTGGCTTCAGCCATACTATTAATGCTAACAAATCTAAGGGTTTTAAGTCCTATCCGTGTTAATTATTCCATTTTAACATGTACTTTGGAATAATGTGACTCAGAATTGTCTAAATAAATTGAGTACCTGCTATGAGGTTTCAGAATTGGCATGACATCTACAGAGACCAAAGTGTAAGAAACATACCTGCAATTTTATAAGCAGAGTGGCTTTATTTGTCGGGTCTATGTTACGTTATCGAATGATGAAAAGAGCAAATGCTCTTTCATCGAACTGTAAAAGATGACAGCACTAAACAGTGAAGACACAGATCATCGATTTTTCCCCAGGGGAAAAAAAAATCAGTGGGCCGTCTTCGGGACTTTGCCATTTCCTCCACTATGGTGCAACCTCGGGACTGGTATTTTTAAGTAGGGGGGCTGTGGGGGTGGGGGCTGTAGCCCCCCCACTTTATTTTGTGTTTGAATTTTGTTTTTGGGGGGGGTCGCTGTTCTGTGTCTTCGCTGTTTAGTGGTGTTGACCTTTCAAATTCGATGAAAGAGTGCTCGCTCTTTTCATCGTTTGATAAAGTAACATAGACCCTTATTTGTCTCTGAATAAATTATCTGTGAATGATAATATAAAATATAAGGTTGTAGTCATAGTCCTACACTTCACAAATCTGTGATTGGTAATATGAAATATAAGGTTGTAGTCATAGTCCTACACTTCACAAATCTGTGATTGGTAATATGAAATATAAGGTTGTAGTCATAGTCCTACACTTCACAAATCTGTGATTGGTAATATGAAATATAAGGTTGTAGTCATAGTCCTACACTTCACAAATCTGTGATTGGTAATATGAAATATAAGGTTGTAGTCATAGTCCTACACTTCACAAATCTGTAAGGCAAATGTGCATATAGGCTGCAATGCCTGTATGTAAATAAGGAAACTACAGATGAGTATTGCTGGTTTTAGAAGTTCTTTTACCCATGATGTAATGCCCTCTACAGGCTGACATATCTGAATCGGTGTAAATTGATCTAAGAAGAATGTACATTTTTGTGTAACTGGCCCAAGATTTGTTCACAAGTAGTTTCATGTATTTACAGCCGCAATGCATGCTAGCCTCACAAGATTTTTCCACAGGAACTTTTACTGGTTATGGTTCTGTGATGCTGGCCAGCAGCTTATCCAAACACTTACGATCATTGAAATCAGTTTGAAGGTGTCCTTATCATATCTTATTATATGTTAAGAAAGGGGATGATAGGATAGCCAAAGAGGAGAAAATAGACAAGGAAAACACAAAAGGAAGGCCTAAAAGGATTGTGAAGGAGACATGGGAGAGGATAGATAATACTTTTTGAGAGGGCTAGACCTCCATGTAGAAGACAAGTTTTAGGATGAGAGAAAAGTATTGATGAGGACTAATAGCTGACAGAGGCAGACACGCTATGTTGGCTAGCAACTGGAAGTAGGAAACAGATGTAGGTATCGTGGAAAGACACAAAGGGAAGGGTGAAGAGAGCCTCATAACATGTATCATTACACTCTGGAGAGTGTTAAAGATTTCTCTGCCCTTATGTTCCTGGTGAGGATGACCCTAATGGTGAGAAGGTCAAGGCATCTACTAGCTCAGTGATCAGATCTTACCAGGACAATGAATCTTGTACCTGCTGAAGAAGGCTTTCAAATAATCCCTAGTGTCTCTTTACTGTTCTCTCAACTGCAACCTCCACAAGGCCTTTAAGGTCATGATGGTGGATTTCCAGTCTTCCATGCCTTGATATGCCCATTGAGGTAAATACACCACACCCAATCTGTAAAGCAGTCCCAGGACAGTGACTTAAGTGGTGGTGACCTTTCCTGCACCTGGGTTGACGGCAGTTGATATGTTCCAAGTTCATTTGGAAATGTAGAAAAAGAGAGAGAGAGAGAGAACACCAAAAGACTCGTAAACATTTATTTATTTATTTAACATTTGTTTACCAGGATATTCCGACTGGACAACAAGTGTCCGTTTTCATCGGTGTCCTGGGGAGGAAAGCTCCACAGAGTTACAGAGAGTAAAAAGTAGATAAAAGTTTAACAAAAGTACAGTGTAAAATGATATTGAAATACAATACAATACAATTGAACTTCATAGTAATTAACAGATTTACTAGATATTTACATATGTACAAAATTACTTTGGTAGAGCATAGTGTCAGCGGAATAGTGTACATTAGGGCCAGCAAATGAATGATAGCCTAGGATAAGGTGGGTTCAGGTAGAGTCATTACAGTTACATAAATGTTTTTCATAAAGGTGCGATTTAAGGTGTTTTTGAATGTGGCAGTCTGGTTTAGTAGCCTGAGGTCTGGTGGTAGGGTGTTCCATGTTTTTGCAACTTCATTTGGGAATAGCGAATTCCCTGACCTATTTTTACATGGAATTACTTCAATTAGGGCTTTGTTACTGGATCATAGTTCCCTGTTGGTGCTATAGAAGTTTAGGAGGCATACTAGGGCAGGGGTTTTATCTGGGTGGTATAGTATTTGATGGGATAAGTTGAGCTGGTGGTAGTGAAGTAAGTTTAGGAATTCTAGTCAGTGTAGTTTCTATAAGGATTGACAGTGGTGAGAGCATGATTTAGGATTGGTTGCAAACCTGGGTATTTTGTTGTAACATGTTGAAAGTTTATTCAGGTTGGTTTTATTTACATTTGTTAACACTGGGGTTGCGTAGAGTAGTGTTGATAAGAGATGAGTTCTGGGTATGGCAGCTCTGGACTCAGAGGTTAAGAAGTGGTTGCTACAATAGAGGCATCCTAGCTTTTTGTGGACTTTGGAGATGGTTAGTGATATGTGTTTACTGTATTTAAGGTTATGGTCAATTGTAAGACCTAGTAGTCTGGCCTCACAAACTAGTGTTATGATGGTGTTATTGGCAAAAATAATGGAGAAGGTGGGGTCATTAGTCTTTATTGGGAGGAATAGTACTAATTGCATTTTTTAGGGTTTAGTATGAGCTGTGAATTGTTTAGCCAGTTTTCTATTTTTAAAAAGGATTCTTGGGCTTGGATTTGTAGGAGTTGGATGTTGGGTGCAAAGCAGATTTGGGTAGTGTCATCCACGTATTGGACTATATCGGCTTTTGTGGTTGCGAAGTGGAGTTGTTTTGTAAGGGGGCCCAGTATTGAGCCCTGAGGTATACAACATTTGACTGGGAGTGGGGAGGATAGGGAGTTGAGCCATTTGACAGACTGAGAGCGGTTATCTAGGTAGGTGCTGAACCATTGTAAGGCAGAGTTGTCAAGGCTGAGTTCGGAGAGGGAGGATAGGAGTTTATTGTGGGAATCTGTGTCAAATGCTTTGGATAGGTTTAGGCAGGTGGCAGAGACAAGTTTCCCTTGATTTCTTTATGAGATTTTGGTGTTGGTGAATTTAAATTAGGGCAGTAGTGGTACTATGGCGTAGTCAAAATCCGTGTTGTGGTTTAGAGAGCAGATTGTTAGAGAGTAGATGGAAGAGGAGTTGGTAATGGATACATCTTTCTAGAATTTTTGAAACAGGTGAAAGGATTGTGATTGGGAGTTAGTTGGAGAGATCTGTAAAGGAGCCACCTTTGTGAAGGGGATGATGTATGAGATTTTCCATAAGGAAAGAACATAGTGCTCATTAATGGATCTATTTATAAGTATTGAGATTGGGTACGTGATGGCCCTAGATGCAAGTTGAAGATATTTAGCTGGGAGGTTGTCAACAGCAAGGGTAGTTGGTTTGAGTTTTGCTAGGAGTTTTTGGATGGCTAATATAGATACTGGTTTGAGTGAGAAAGGGGTGATTGGGCTTTGAGGGTTGGTGGGGGGGGGTAGTAGGGCTTGAATCATTTAAGAGTTTCAGTATGGAGGAGGTAAAGTAGTTGTTGAAGTTGGAAGCTATGTCAAGGTTAGTGCCTTGTATATTTGGTGGTGGTGTAGTGGTTTTTCTGGGTTGGAGGATGTTGTTCATTGCAGCCCAGAATTTTTGTGGGTTGTTACTATATTTTCTTTGTAAAAATATATGGTGATTACATTTGTCTGTTTTAGTCTGCTTTTTTTTGCTCTATTTCTAAGTTCTAAGATGGCTTGTCTAGCTGTGGGTGTTTTACATTGTTGCCAGGATTTCCAAGCTCTGTTCCTTTGCTTTAGTAAGGTCCTTGTGTTTTTTTGTAACCAGGGGGGGCAGCATTGCTATGTATTCTAATTGATTTGATTGGGGCTAGTTGATTTAGGATCCTTAGGAATGTGGAGTTAAAGTATTCTACTGCATTGTCCACTGGGAGGGTTTTGATGGGAGTCCAGTTACAGGATTGTAAGGTTTCTGTGAATATATCTGAGGTAAAGTTCTTGTGGGAAGGAGTTTGTAGTAGGGAGGGTGGGTTGTTACATGCGATGTGCCACTGACATAACCCTCATTTAAAAGTAAATGCCTTTATTTTACAAAGAATAGTTTTATTCGGTCTATTTTACTACATCGAAAAATATTTCCATTGAACACCTGTTCTTCGACACTGAACTGTCTCACTTCTGCGAATGCCAGTATTTTATGCAGGGTAAGGAAGTTGTTGGCTAACTCCACAACTCTGCCCTTTTCCCCACTGTACTTCGATCTCAGAGTTGGGTGGGTTTGATTTAGTGCAGTGTGTGCTCTGTTGTGCTATTTGGCAATTGTTTCATTGCCCTGGGAAAAATTCTGCGATTCTCGGAAGTGAATTTCGACAGTTTTGTCAGTGGAGAGGTGTTCGATGGAAATGTCTTTCGATGAAATAATACAGACCCATTTTATTCAGTAGTTTTAAAATGATGGTAATGAAATTTATGACTGCAATTAATTGTTTTAACAAATAAATAATGATAACTGCAGGTTCTGACCAAAGTCTGAACTGTAAAATTTAAAATCCTAATACTGCATTTTCTTCATCTGTAACCGAATTCATAAATGAATTTCAGCAGTGTATGACTGACAGTAGTTCTCATAGTTCTGCTCTTCTCAGTGACAACTTGGTACTGCTGGATTTTATACTTTTGTAATGTGCCACTGACATAACCCTCATTAAATGTACATTTCCTGGCCACTTTTTCCTATTGTAGATACAAAATGAACTTTAACAATACATTGGCCACCTTTTCATGTACAGGACACGGTTAGCAGCTATCTCAATGAGAGCTATGAAAGTAAGAAAAACAAAGGAGGGATTACTGAGAATGACTGATTATTGGTTTTGCAGTAATATTTAAATAAATGCAATTGCTATACTTTTATATGGCATCCGTATAGGCTTTCCTCAAGTACGTGTAGGTAGACGGAATACATAGCTGTACATTTTGTGGTTTGCAAACCCCCAGTACCCCCCTTGGCACCCATAGTTTTACATTAGTAAGTGAAACGTAACACTCTAAATATAAGCAAGCTTACAAAGCTTAGAATATTTGAAAACAGTTCTGTTTATTGTCTTCCCAGTCAGTAAGTAAGGTATCCATGCTGCAAATAGAAATGTTACATGTGCCTACAGAAATAGGAAGGAATGCTTTATACCTGAAAGTACTGAACTTCTGCACTGGATTCATTTAGGGGCAACAAATACCTTTGGGGGGAAGGATGACTGCGGTATTTATCTAATGGTTGGTGAAAGGTTTTGCTGTTATGGAAACTTTGCAAATAGCAAATTTCAGGAAGAGCAGAATCTGGCAGGTTCTGCTGTGGTTAAAACAAGGTTTTGGTGTTATCAATAAGACAAGCTGTATTATCCCCATTACCATTCCATGTGTAATACATGCATTTTTATTGCTTATATTGACATGCTATTGCATTAATCTTTTCATCTGTAGGCACGCATGCAAAAATATAACATAGTTCAGGGCCCCATGCATTTTAAATGGCATTAATTCAAATGTCTATTCCCAATATATACTTCAATATCTCCCTCTTCATCTCAAAGGTCTGAGGTGTTTCTGAATGTATCACTTGCAGACGTTGAGAAAAGTTCTGGAACTCTCCAATATGTTATCAGTACCATGGTATGTGTCTCACAGAAAGATGCTGTAATGTCCCTTCTTAATGCTAAGGAATTACATTTCTGACTGAAAGTTTCGTCAGACAAACTGAGTTATTAAAATAATAAAATGCATCATAAGTAACAGGAATAGCAGCAAGCAACAGAAGTATTAAATGATTCTTACCAAATTACTAACTTAGTGCATTATTTCTCTCTGATTTATACTAAAATTGAAATAAAAGTCAGCAAGTACTTCCTCAATTAATGAACTATACAAGCCATTATTAACTTTTCCATCGTTAAGGCTTTCAATAGACATGCTCTGGCATACTTAATATAACACATTTCTTAGTAAGCTTTGTAGAAGCTGTACCATCTATATGCATCCTTTTAAGTAGTATAATAGAAATATAATCCTAACAGTGTAAATCTCTGGCCTCCTGTGTTTATCCTCCACTACCTACTGCCCACCCCCTCTGTATATCACCATACCTGTGCCTGCATTGACTGCCAGACTGCATCCTGCCACTTAGAGATGCTCATCCACCATCTCAGTCCATATATCTATCTTTTTTGATGGGCCTCTGCCCAGTCTTCCAGTCTTTACAAGTATGATGCATGCAGGAGGTGAAGCATTTTTGTCTCCTTCTCACATCAGTTTGGTGCTGAAGCTTGAGCTTTCACAGAGGATATCCTCTCCATGTAAGGTTCAAGTAAGAATAAAGAGACAGCTATGAAACTGAGACTACTAGTGTGTCAGTCACACACACTGAGGTGTGATATAATTCTGTCTGGCATTTTACACCCATAACCTGTGCTCAAGCTGCACATATTCACACTCCAAACCAGGAAGCTTCGGAAAGAAGAGTTCTCGTCATCATGAACGAGCTCTTCTCAGCTTGTCAGTGGTAGTAGGAACTTGAGCTATCGTGATTAACGCAGTTACATGCATGTGCAGTAGCACGATTCATAGCGATGAGTTCTGAAATGCCTAGTTTTAGTAGGGACTTTGCAAAGTCTCCAAAATTGGTTGAAATGTTCTCTGTATCACAATTTTAAGTGCTGCTGGATATCAAGTTTCTGCAAAGGTTGATGAAAGGTGGGATGAATGCAAATAGTTTATAATGTATACAGATAAAGTCAAAACAAAAGTAGACTGTGACCAGTGGAGTTTACTTTAACTTCTTCAGGATTATACCACAACTTACTGGTAAGGAGTGAAATTTTATGACAGTGCTGTAGTTATATATGGTCCAGACGTGGATAAGCAAAAGTAACCCATTTAGGTAAAATACCTTGACATCAATTAATTTGCTTACCACAGATTATGTTATCTGGGAATGGACATGTCTAGGACCAAGCAGCAGATATCCTTACTGTACTTTAGAAAACAAGCCAACAAAATATTTCTTGTCAATGTCTTTCCTCCACCCTTTCAGCAGCTATTCATAAAGTACCCATTCTTACATTTAACCAAGATGAACCAAACTTTACTCTTACAGAAATGAAAAATGACAACATACACATATAGTGGGAAGGAACCACACTTTGGTGCATTGCAGGAAAAGATGTAATTACATGGTGGGTTGTGCAAGGACTTAAGCTAGACAGAATGTAATTGTCCATACTAGCACAAGTGGCGGGGCTTCCACTGTCCAAACTTTAACACCTGATGATGAGTATCTGTTCTCTTTATGAGGGGATGACTATGATACAGAAATGGGGTCTGGGATTCATTCAAGGCACTGGCGACACTAGCAATTTCAGAGATAAGCAACAAATACATACAGGTGCTGCAGAAGGTCAGCCTTTTACTAGCATTAGCAATGTCATGGTATGAATACTTGGAATGGTTATTGTGTACATATAACTGAAATGTTTTCTCATCAGGTACTGTTATTAACATCCCCAGCAGTGCCACCTCAGCACAATCTATACTGAATTCTATGCCTGCCACAGGCGACAATACATTATCAGCATTTCAAACAAGGTCAGCACCTGAAACAATCACATGCTGTGGTGCACCATAGTAGGATGATGCTGATGACCGAATGGTTGTCGATGATGATGATGTCACAGACATAGTCGCAAAGTTTACTGTCATGGCCCCTTAACAGGTTAGTGACACAGGATAAGACAACCAGCATAATAAGGAAATTACATTTTAGCAGTGGAAAAACACCACATAGTTCAAAACCTGTTTTTTTTTGCTTGTTTTTTTGTGTTCAGACTTAATCCTTGGATGAAGACAATAAAGACACAACCTATGGTACCAGTACCCACTGTCACATCTATACTCAGGAGTGCCAGGCGACAGCTAGCTCTAGAGATATGCAAGGTCTTGTCTGCCCAGCAACAGAGGTGCCGTGATGTAATTCAGTTGCAGGCTACTGTTAGAGAGAGTCACATAGAAATGGTTAGAGCACTACATGGTACACATGAAGAAATTCTGTAGTACATGGAATGGTGGAGGCCAGGGACAACATCTTGATGACCCCTCATGTAGAGCAAGGTTACACACATGGCATCTAAGTCAGCATCTATCTGCACTCAAGGAAGGACTTACCAGACACACAGCGGGAACACTGTAGCACAAGGACAAGGGAAGGTCCACATGCTTGATGGATGAACTGATCAGACACAACATGCCCCCCTAAGATTGCTGCAGACATGCATATGGATTCCCCCAAAAAGGAGACAGTTAGGCTTCATCTGATTTCTCCATTATGAGGTAGAACATCAGAGTCAAGGTTTAGGTCCTCTAGCACTGTTAGGTTAATATCAAGAGGATACTCTGTGTCCAGTGGATCGTGTTCTCAGAGCAGCTCAGCATCAAGCTCATGTGAGAACACTTACTATTCATCTATGGAATAATCACCTACACTATCTTTAGGGTCAAGTTATTTGGAACCTTCCAAATGTATCACACTTCAAGTGCTGTAACTCAGAAGTTACTCACCAGAAAAATAATTTACAGAATGGCATACATCGCATCTTTTGCAAATGAGAAATGCTGCATTTACTTTCATGTACATGAAATATTAAATAAAAATATACAAATAAATAATAAATAGAGAATTAAAAAAAACTCAGAACAGCTGTGGCAACATGTGCATTAGCAACTAAATAGAGGTACAATTACTCAAAGTACAGCGGTAAACATTAGCCATAATGCCTGTTACTTTACAGTTCCTCTGTACTCTGCCAATAGAACTAGCAATCGCATCACTGAACACTGCACAAATAATGACGGTTACTAACATATCAGCATATAATGCCTGGGACAAGGTGGTGGTAAAGTACTCCTCAGCAGATTCCTGCAGGTTATGGACTGGTTTCATTATTCAAGGTTCATGCGGATAGCCTACATCACCTGGGTACACATAAAGAAGAGTAGATTGCTCACTATTACTTATGAAATTATACCGATAGAGAAATACTCATTGTTATCAGTATTTTAACAGTCTGCACGTTGGGGAGAAGGTTGTCCTAGGATTGTGTGAAGGATTTTAAAAAGACCTAATTATAATATTGATTACGGTATAAAAGACCTTACATCATTTTGCCTTTACCCAAATCTCAAATTCGGATATATTTCTATAAGTGTGGTAATCTTCTTAAAAAGTGTTTTTTAAAGCTATAAATTATGAGTGGCAGTCAAGAGTCACCACTTGATGGGAATCCTGTAACTTACTGAAATCACAAGATATATAGCTAACACATTTGAGGAACCTCATTTTTAAAGTGCAGGTCTCTAATTCATAAAATATAATTTCCCTGATATTCTTAACTATAACCCTCTTTCTGAATTAGCGATAAGATGCAGAGTAGCTACACTGCTTACTTTTACCTTTTTTGCAAGATTTATTTAATACACTATATACAAAAAGGAAAAATATGATATTATATCATGACACCCCCAAAACGTGCATGCTGATTGGCCAGCGTGCACATTGTAAATCGAGTTATACTAATGGGAAAAGGTCCGGTCGCCCGGACTTTTTTCCATTAGTATAACTCTACTTTTAAAACACTGTCTCGCTATGTTAAATGGGTTATAATAGCGAGACAGCTTTAAAATAAGCAACGGAGATCTCCGTTGCTTATTTTAAAGCTGTCTCGCTATGCTAAACCCATTTAACATAGCGAGACAGGTTTTAAAAAAAAAGCAATGGAGAAAGCAAGATCTCCGTTGCTTTTTTACTGTTTATCTATGTTAAATGGGTTTAACATAGCGAGACAGTTTTAAAATAAGCAACGGACATCTCCGTTGCTTATTTTAAAGCTGTCTCGCTATGTTAAACTCATTTAACATAGTGAAACAGTAAAAAAAAAAAAAAAGCAACGGAGATCTTGCTTTCTCCGTTGCTTTTGCCCACAGCTCTGATGTACTGCGCAGGCGCGCAGTACATCAGAACTGCCGCGGATGCCAGACATCTGCGGAAGGGCAGTAAACAGGCATTATACTATGCCATTATTTAAGAAAAGTAATAGTTTCTTTTCTTAAATAATGTCATATATAGCAATAACCCACGCCTGGGTGTGGGTAATGCTGTATTTACCCACGGTTGGCTTTGTTTGGTCCCTCGGGCTTCGCCCTCGGGACCAAACCACGCCAACCGTGAGTAAATCCAGCATTACCCACACCCAGGCGTGGGTTATTGCTATATTATTGCATTGTCTTATGCTATATATATGAAGTTAGAAGATCTCAAGACAATCTTGTATAAGTGAAATCCCGAATTATCTAGACTTGGTTTTATTGAAGTAGTTATTTGATTTTAATAAAATCTTACAGAAACAGGATTAGTTAACATTTTTGTGAGTTTACTTAATACCATAGAGATTAATCTACAAATGCTATCCATATTAGCAACAAGCATAACTCTATGTTGGTTAAATAGAATGATATCCTGGAATTTATCCATGTGGAAATCACCATAGACAAAGTCCTATACCCCACATGCTATGTCCCTAAAATCCCATAGCTCGTACCTATACCTACTGAAGATACTTAAACCACATACCCTATTCACGGAAGACTTCAACTATCCCTCTATAGAGGGGAAACATACCAAATACCCATGACAAGATAGTGCACACACCCACAAGCCATTAAAACATAGTAGACCTTGTACTCGCCAATATGGAAAAGCACTGCAATCCCAAGAAATGCATTATAGTGCCCTTTGGGAAAACTGCCACCCAGGCTAATTACTCCATTGATAAAGACACCCCTAAGAGCTTACCCAGTAGTTAGGGAACATATGTAGACAGTAATCTGGTCTTTGACCAACATGTGGCCAAGACATTAAAAAAAATCATAGTGACACGTTATTTGACCTTATCAGACTCATCACTGAGTATAATGCCCCCTATGGCATGTATCTGACCAGACATATGCAACAGTTGTAATTCTCACAATGGTTCCTTACCAGAAGAATCCAAGTTATAAACACATTGCTGTATATGAATCACCTTAATGTCTTATCTCTATACTCCCTCTATACTCTGTCTCCTAGAGGTTACTGAAAGTTGATCTATGCCTGGCATACAAGGCATCCTTGGATCCAGCTCACTTTTTGCACATCTGCAAAACAAACATCATCAGAACCACTAGATCCAGCAATTTAAATAAATACGACATGTTGTCAAGACAGATATGTGTCTCAAGATCCCCAAGCTCTGGAACAGGCTTCCCATCCATGTGAAGCTGAATCCATCCCTAACCCTATTTAAGTGCAACCTTGAACAATGAATGGGAAATGGGACATTTACCCAAGCTCTGGCCTCCATATCTCTGATAGACAGAAGCAGACTGTAATGCCCAAACTAACAACCCCCCCACATAACCTCTAGAAATTTCCTAACTAACATAATCCTTCCTAATAAACTCCCATGATACTTAAATACACAACTGGGTTGGATTGCATGGCTAGGTTTATAAATGCTCTAGTAGTTTTTAGCCTAGTATACAGCTATGAACCTATAATGCATGGGCATTTTGTTGAACTTTCTGGTAAAATTCCCATGGCACAGTAAAAGGTACGGTATTTTGTCATTACTAAAAATGAGCAGTGACTGAGCAATTCATCTCTACTAGGATTACAGAGAACTTAGCAGAACACTTATGTGATTATTGCAAAAAAAATTTCATAGTGAAAAAATAGGAGACTCACATGGATTTTGGGCTGGAGATATTCTGTTTTATGTGAATTGTCTATGAAGTATGCTGTTTTTTTTATTTTTATTATGACGAGAGCAAACATTGCTACGTCTGTGAAGAAATGGGCTGTTTAGTTAAAGAATGCTAGAAAGGTAGTTCTATGACATATGTAAAGAGAATTCACACAAAGGAAAACTCTATGGCAGAATGTATAGAATGCATTTCTGGATAAGCTGTCAAAAAGCAATAAGAGAATAACTATATCCAAAAACGGTAGTAGTATTAACAATAGCAAATGTTTATGCAAAGCACTATTACCATGAGTCAGGTTTTCATTATTTTACCTGCTGTTAAAGAATATGTTTAGTTCTTTATCTCAAATGTCAGTTGCGATAATGTATCTGAGAGAAAGATCTAATCACTTTTTACAAAAATAGGTAAGAAAAAACAAAATGATAAGCTCATGACAATTAGTGCTTTGCATAAGTAATAAACATTTCTAAATGCCCCAAGTGATCAAACTGAATTTACTACAGACAATAATGTTGGATAAAGAAAATACAATAGTTCTGCAACCATGGCTTTTTAAGTCCATATAGGCTAAGATGTGCAAAATGAGTTTTTAAGAAGATACTAGTGATATATGTATTATTTATTTATTTACCAGGAAGGTCCACTGGGCTATGATGAGTCCATTTTCAATGGAGGCCCAGGGAGAAAAGCTCCACAATAAAATGATCAAAACACAATATAAGCATAACAAACACATCATGTTTACAGTATACAATCAATACAGTACAATAGATCACTGTGATCAGTACAATGCAATTGGAGGGGTTGCAGGTGAACAATTTAGGGTCAGTATACAGTACTACTGTACAATAATAAGGGTGTAGTGGTTTACATAAGAATAACGTAAGTATCATGATTATTGGTAACTGAATATCACTTTTGAAGTTATAAGCTTGAATATAGTTGGTAAATACAGAAGATAGTGCCAGCAGTTTAGTTATGTAGAAATTAAGAGATAGAAAGAGGTATACAAAAATAGAGATAGAGTGGAGGTGTGATAGAATAGAGGAGGTTGTCAGGTTTTTGGGAGTGTTGCTTTGGCACATGTGCAGTGCCAGAGAGAAGTGTTGTCTCAGGGACATTTCAAAAATAGGTGGATTGCTAGTGGTCTTGATTGAAGGTGGGAGGGTATTCCACAGTTTTGAAATAGTAAACAAGTAGAGCAGGTGACAAGCTGAGAGATTTGTTTTTTTTAACTTTCAAGAGTAGTTTGTTTTCAGATCTGTTTGGATGGTAAGGAGTAGGTGGATAAGAAAGGGCAGGACAATTTGATGGTTTGTATATACATTTATGTGCTGTGGTTAAATGTAAATATATAAGATGATGTGCAAGTTCTAGCCAATTTAGTTGATGTAATGAGCAAGAATGGTGAGATGAAATATTTGCATTGGTTACAAATTTAGCAATTTTATTGAAGCACATGTCTAGTTTGGATTTCAAAGAGGACTGGGTATTGATAAGGAGAGGTGCACCATATAGTAGAGATGGTAGTAGAAAGGATGAAGCTAGCAACAATTTTGTGGAATGGTTGAGGAAATAATTGTGACTATAGAGGATGCCCAATTTTTTATGTTTTTTTATATTGCTGTGAACATGGGGGTCAAATGTTTGTTTTTTATCTATAATGACACCGAGCAGTTTAGTATTTGGAACAACTTCGATGATAGTGCTGTTTTGTGAATGAACACTGAATTCTTTCTTGTTGGGGATGGTTGTTTTTGGGGAGGTGGTGTAAATAGCACGAGTTTAGTTCTGATATGGTTTAGAGTGAGATGATTATTGGACATCCAAGTTTCCATAGAAGTGAAGGTGTTTTGGGTAAGTTGTTGTAGTTCAGATATGGATTTGGCAGTGCAGACGATTGTTGAGTCATCTGCATATTGGATGACAGTGACTTGAGTAAGAGACGTGTAAAAATTGTTTATGAAAATGCTAAACAAAAGGAGGCCAAGTATGGATCCTTGGGGAACACCTGTGGTGGTGGAAAAAATTGTGAGAAAGAATGTTACCATTTGATAGATTGTTGCCTATTTGTGAGGCAGTTTGTGAACCAGTTTAGCGTTGGGGATGAGATGCCTAAGTTGAAGATTTTATTGAGGAGATGGGGATGGGATACCATATCAAAGGCCTTCAAGAAAGAACAAGGAAAAATTTCACCGGCATTTTGGGCCTGGTTAACTATATTCAAGAAGGACATAAAAGCTGTAGTAATACTGTGACCAGACCTGAAGCCATGCTGAGTAGGAGAAAGGATTTTGTTTTGAAGCAGATAATTAAGAAGCAGACTATGAATGCATTTTTCTAATATTTTACAGATAGGTGAAAAAATAGTAATGGGTCAGAAACTGGAAATGTCAGAATTGTTGCTGTCTTTATGGAGAGGACAAATATATGCTTTTTTCAAGATTATAGGTACATGCGACTCCTAAATAGATCTGTTAAGGAGTATGCTGATGGGATAAGCAATAGCGTTAGCTGATATTTGTAGGGATTCTGGGGGTAAATTGTCAGGTGTGTTAGTGCAGGTTTGAGTTTAAAGAGAAGTTTTTTTATAGTGGAGGTTGGTAGAGGTGACAGAAAAAAAACTAGGCAGTGAAATAGTAACAGCACTTTGTGAAGATGGATCACCAAGGGTGAGGTGAGTTTATGGAAATGTTATTTCAGTGGGTGTTCTATCTGGATTTGGACAAGGATTATTGTTTGAGCCTAGATATAGCAAGGAGCTGATTTGCTTATGTTGGTTTTGTAGACTAAGGTAGTGTTTTTTTTTTTTGTTTTTGATGACTAGACATTTTACTTGATTATGAAGCTGCTTATTATTGGATGAGGTCTGAGGGATTTTTGTTTTTTAGTCATGCTTTCATGCACTGACCCTGGCAGTTGTGAGTTGCTTATTGGTTTGGTAAGCCAGCTGGCATGATTAATTTTAACTTTCTTTTGATGGACTGGGGCTAAATTAGGATCCTAAGAAGTGCTGAGCTGAAGAGTTCAACAGCATCATCTAGGGGAATGAATTTCAGTGCATCCCAGATGATACTTTTAAAAGTTTCATTAAGGGTGGTTAGGAAGAAATGGGATATATCTCTAGTTTGCTTATATTGGTGTTTACTTAGCAATGGTGTAGTTTTATGCATATGAAGGCTGATAAATGGTCACTAATACTATTAGTTATTGTCCCTCAAGATTAGATTCTATTTGGCTCAGAGACCATAATCCAATCTAACATTGAGCCTTTGTCGTTGTTATTGCTGGGTCTAGTTATGTTCATGATTAGCTGGGTCAAGTTATATAGGCTGATGTTGGAGGAGGGATGTTGATGGAAGATATCAAGCCAGTTAATGTTAACATGACCTAGAATGAGAATGAGAATGATTGTTTAATTTTTTTATGTTACTAGTTATCCAGGTAAGGATTTCTTCTAATATAGGAGTGGTATTGCCTTGGGCGATGTATAGGACCACAATACAGAGGCTTTTACAGTTATTCATTTTTAGAAAGGCTATTAACCTTTTGGCTGTGGAAAACTGTAGGACAGACTTTGTGTAGGGAACTATAGTGAAGGTATTTGGATATATCAAGGCGACACCTTCACCTTTTTTATGGAGCCTATGTGATCTTATGTAAGTGTAGCCAGGGGCTAGAAATTCGGCATTTTTGATGTAAGGTTTAAGCCAAGTCTCAGTAATGGCTGTAATATCTGGTAGTTTTGAGCTATCCAGGCATGTGACTGTGGGACTTTAGTATAGATTACATGCGTTTGTTAGAATGTTCTACTTTTGGATGTTGGAATGACAGAGCTGCAAACTGATAATTATACCAATGCAGTATGCAGTTTTCTTTTTCACCTCCCATTTATTCCCTCAAATATCTCTGTGAAACTGAATATACCTTTTCAGTATTCAAACTCTCTCCCTACCCATACATCACAAAGATGGAAGAACCTTTGTATAAAGACTAACCATTATAAAGTAAAAGATTAATATGTATATTTTAAAACCTAAAAAGTGACTGAAGGCTGGGCAGTTGTTACACTAAACAAGAACGGGAATAAAACTGTCACTAGAAAATTCAGTACTACATTAGTTAACAAAAAATAATTAAAATGTGGTATCTATTTTTAACAAAGGTTAGGTTTATTTCATTAACCAAACAGTAAACATTTACTAATAAATGAGGACAGGAAATATTTTGGTATTTTAGTCAGCCGGATTCAAAAATGATGCACATTTGGGGGGTTCATTTCTAGTTAAATTAATTAGAAGAGGGTTTGATTTAGCAAACCAAACAAAAAAAAGAGCCAGGTAAAATTTCGGTGTGCGATTGTGATTCTGTGCATCAGAATATATTGATAGTATTAGTTCCTGTGTATGTTTATACAACTATAAATTACAAACTGAGATGTTTGATTAAATCCATAAAATATTTGCAAACATGTGGTTGTTAAATATGGGCCTGATTTCAATTATGTTTTAGAAGAAGACTTCTTTCAAAGAAGTGAAATAATTATAAACACTATTTGTTCTATAGTAATCCTTTAGGAGATAGTCAGAGATGCAGCAAAGCTGTTTATTTATTTATTTCCAGTTTGATTACCGGGGAAATCCCTGAGCCCAGAGAGCCCGTTTTCAGTGGAGGCCCGGGGAGAAAAGCTCCATGAAACAGATTACAGTAAAGATAGCAGTCCAATAAAAATAAAGGTACAAGTACAAATACATATCAAATAATACAAAGCGTGAGCAATATGGTCCATAGTAGAAAAATATTGTGCAGATACATTTTAACAAATTCACACAGTTAAAGTCAAAAGTCAAAATATATTTACAATATTTACAGAGTTTGCGAGATTGTATGGGAATTAGCTATAGAAGGTTAGAGCCAGCAAGAAGGGGCTTAGGAACTCAGGAGGATACTCTCCCAGGGGCTTTTGTTAAAGAATTCTAGGTAGGGAGAATGCAGTTACATTTCCATTTGGAGGAGAGGTACGTGTAAAACTGAATTTTGAAGTTGTTTATGTTTGACATTGTCCTTAGTGTGGAAGGGAGAGAAAGTTCCATTTTTTACCTGAGGAGAAGTTGTCCAGCAAGATGTTTAGGTTTGTAGCAAGTAATTAAGTTTTGGTGTTCAGATCTGAGAGTTCTATATGGGGTGTATGGGGGAAGGATGTTAGTTAGAGCAGGGCATTTGGTTGGATTATGTATTAGTCTATGTGGTGTAGTGAGCTGGGGGAAGTCCTGGTAATTTGTGAATTCTAACCATTTGAGGGATTGGAGGGTAACAGTGATGAGTAGAATGTTTGGCTTTGGTGGCAAATTTAGAAATTTTGTTATAACAGCTTTCAAGTTTGGAAGTGATGGAAGAGGATAGGTTAGATAGTAGCAGGGCGCCATACAGAAGGAAGTGAAGGAGGTAAGAGGAGGCCAGAGTATGCCTGGTAGAAGTAAAGAGGAAGTGGTTATTCCTTTATAGCATACCTAGTTTTAGGTGGGTTTTCTTTATATTCTGCTTAATATGGATGTCGAACTTCAGGTGTTCATCTATAGTTACACCGAGTAGTTTGGCAAAGGGAACAACTTCGATCAGAGAGTTGCTTTGGCTAAGGACTTCAAAGGAATTTTTATCAAAAGAGAAAGATTTTGAGGGTGTGAATAGTAGTATTTTAGATTTGTTAGCACTGAGAGAAAGGTGATTTTGACGCATCCAGATCTTAGTAGTTGAGAAGGCAGTCTTAGTTTTAGATAGGAGTTCAGGGAGGTTAGAGGCAGAGCAGATAAGTGTAGAGTCAGCTGCAAATTGGATGACTTTGGCATTAGGAATAGCACAGTGAAAGTTATTGATGAAGATATTAAACAGCAATGGTCCGAGGTTGGACCCCTGTGGTACTCCGGTAGGGGTGGGTAAGAAAGGTGAGGTGCCTTTTTTCCATTTCACAGCCTGAGATCTATCTGACAGCTAGTGAGAGAACCAGGAAAGTGTGTTTTGGGAGAGATTTTGGTTTGATAGATGACTTAGAAGGTGCTTATGGGAAATAGTATTGAATGCTTTAGAGAGATCTAGGAGCACTGTGGATACTAAGTTCCCAGAATCTCAGGCTTGATTGACAGTTTATAAGAATGAGAGTGGAGCTGTTTTTTATTTTTTAATTTCTGAACACAGATTGGGTATCTTCACAGTACATTTAATTTCCTCTGAGAAAAAAGATTGGGTTTTGCCCTTTGAATCCTCCTCCATCCTGTCTTATCCAATACCAGGATTACTAATCAAACTCCAAGCACCTGGGTAATGGTCAGGATACAGGTCATTTATGTCATGGAGCTTGACATGTACTCAGATGTGCACTTTAACAGGATCAGGTTAGTCATTATTTCTGTCTTGTTGCATAATTCAGTTGGTATAATGGTTAAGGTCTTCAGCTCACATGCACAAGGTGCAAGATTTGATTGTGACTTGCAAACAATACCTGTGGGGAGTGTGCATATTCTCCCTGTGTCTCTGTGGAATTCATCCCCCCCCCAAAAAAAACTCACTCATACTCAAACAAGGTCCACTATTATCTTGTGTTTACATTTTGAGAGAAGGCTTGGAAAGTGTATAATTACAGATGAATAATAAAGATGTTTAATTTCTGAATTATTTTATCTAGCTCCAGTTAAAGCATCTTCAATTTTTTCTCATCCTGCTTTGTGTTATCTAATAATTTATTTGGTTTAAATAATGATTCTTCTATCATGGGATGACACCATACCTCAGGTATTTAAATATTTTATCCTCCAGTAGGTAGGTTTCCATTTGTATTTATCACCTTAGTCTTTCTTACATTTTCCTGATATCCTAAACATCATTTTGAACTTCATTAAGAGGCTAGATATGTGAATTAAGTCTTTATTAGAGTCCTTCAGACAAATCAATATATTTTTTACAGGTCCACTTTTTAATTTAGAAATTTCCAAACCTAGAACATCAGAATCCCAATGTTCAAATGTTCAAAGTTTTGAAATCTTGAAGGTAAACAATTGACATCACCCAAAAAATCCCATGACTGCAGGAACTCCCTGGTCAGTCTCAGCAAGAAGCTGAGATCCCTCATAAGATCCTCCAAAGTTAGTTATGAAAATAAAATCGCCTTGGATTCTAAAGACAACCACAAAGCCTTCTACAGCTATGTCAAGAATCTCAATGGCAACACTCAGATCTGCTCTGAACTACAGCACAATGGCACTACATTTACCGAACCAGCTGATATTGCCAAGATCCTGGTAGACAGGTTCAGTGCTAACTTCAACCCTCTCACCCCCAAAGGGCCCATCCTCATACTGGATGATTGCAAAGTCCCTAAAATCATGGCCGCACATGTGAAGACAGCACTCTCCAAAGCCAAGAACAGCATCTGTGGGACTGGGCAACATCCCAGGCTGCATTCTGCATGAACTACAGAATGAACTGGCACCCCATCTAAGTACCATGTTCAACCATAGCCTCACTTCAGGCTTTCTGCCTAAGGAGTGGCACACAGCGACAGTTATCCCACTCCACAAAGGGGATGCCACCACAGACCCCGGGAACTACTGCCTCATTAGCTTGATGAGCCTGGTCTGCAAGGCCATGGAACGCATCATCCTAGAGCTTATAAACAAAGACACAGGTAACCTCCTAACTCTGGACCCCACTCAGTTTGGGTTTGTAAAGGGTAGATCATGCCTCCTAAACCTGATTGACTTCTTTGAAGCAGTCACTAGAGCTGTAGATGAGGGTAAGGTAGTGCACACAGCCTGTCTTGACCTCGCCAAGGCTTTCAACACCATCCCCCACTCTGGTATTATAGATAAACTCACTGGACTAGGCATAAATCCTTATGTCACAAGATGGGTGGCCAACAGTGAAAGTAGTCGACTCCTAATCCGACTTCAGACCAGTGACAAGCGGAGTACCACAGGGTTCAGTCCTGGGTCCTCTCCTGTTTGGTATCTACTTCTCTGAAGTCCAGGCTAATACAGCTGGTCTCTGGCTAATGAAATTCGCAGATGACTGCAAACTAGGAGCCATAATCAATTCACCTAAGGATGTGGACATTCTACAAAGAGGCCTCACTGAGACTGATGCTTGGTGTCAAAGTCATGGTCTTATGCTCAATGCCAAGAAGTGCATTGTTATCCCCTTTGGGAAAAATACCATACCCATTAACTACCACATAGGCAGTAGCCTACTAAACAACAAAAGTGTGATATGAGACGTTGGGACACAGGTGGATAGTAGTCTCACCACAGTAATCAGGAAATCCTTCTACATGGCACACCTCATCACAAAGGGGTTCTCTTCCAGAAAAAAGAGAGGTCATCGTGCCTCTCGACTCATTCCTTATTAGACCCACCATAGAGTACAACTCCCCATTTGGCATGTACCTTGCAAGACATCTGCAACAGCTGGAAAGGCCACAGAAATACCTCACTAAGAGGATTACTGGCCTCAAACAGATGCCATATGCCGACCGTCTCAAAAAACTCCAGCTCTACTCCATCTCATATCACTTACTCCGAGGCGACCTCTGACTAACGTACAAAGCCATGTCTAACCCAGACCTGAGGGACATGCTACACTTAAAGAAATCCCAATCTTTCTGAGCCACAGGGTCCAGGGACCTAAACCTTGTCACCACAATAAACAGAACATGCTGGAGGGACAGATTCCTGGCCCAGAGGCTTCCCCTGCTCTGGAATAGGCTGACCATTCATGTCAAGCAAAGCTCCTCATTAGCCCTTTTTAAGAGAAATCTTGACAGTTGGATGGGTAATAAGAAATTCACCCCAGGAATCACTGCTGTGGCTCTGCTCAATAGGGGCACATTGAAATAATTTTCTTGGATGGCAAAAGCCAGAGAATTCGTTTGGCTAGGCTTGTTATAGGCCCCTAGGGCCAATAGCCCAGTACTAATCTATGAACCTATGAACAATGTGGAATGGCACTTTTACCCTTCTCTTCACTGCAGTGCGATCTCGAAGTTGGTATATTTAAGTAACGGGGGGGGGGGGTGCAGAGGTGATTGCTAGGGTTTCTTTGTTTTAGTTTTTTTTTTTTGCATTTTGAGATTTCAAAACCTCGAACATCTGAACATCAGGATTTTGATTTTCAAGGTTTTGAAATTTCGAAATTAAAAAGTGGACCCGTTTTTTTACTTATAAGCCAGCAATTATACTGTAAAGAAAGTTACAAAGGTTTGAAGGAAGGTGGTACTATGTCATTTGCTATTTTTTCCTCTGTAATTTGTGGTTCACGTGCATTGCATGGTAATTGAAATATATTTCACTGACATGCCTTTTTGTTTGAATAATAAGGTATAATAAACAGAATTAGGTCAATGTATACAAATAAATCTAAAGCTACTGAATATTTCTAAGCTATGCTGGCTTTATTCAAATTATTCTCTTTTTGGTAATTTGCATTCAATGTTTCCATCCCCTCTTCCAACCATGTATAACTTTTTGCTGTTTTGTACTCTAGTTGCCATTTTGCAATTTGTATTTCATTACTTGTTTGTTCATTTTTTGGACTGATTAAGTTTGCAACTTCTCTTCTACAATTTTTTTTGTCCATTTTTACATCGAGATACTGTCTGAATGGTTTGGGTCATGGCTGAAAAGTGTCCTCAGACCAGATCACTTACCCAATCAACAAATGTTAAATAACTATATAAATAAAGTAATTCAATTAATTGATTAATTAATATATTATTAACCTGCTGTCATACAGTACTCTGTTAGATCTGAGGTCCTTGTATCCTCAGACAGGGTTTCTAGATACAGGACAAATAGTAGAAGGGACAAGTGGCAGTCCTGCTTGGTTCTACTGTCTAACTGAAATAGGCTGGAGAGGTCTACTTGGGTTATAACCCTGGCAAAAGAAGCCTCGAGGCTCTGAAACAGCAATCCTACCCACTTTTCTTTAAAACCAAACATTAATATGGCTATTTGTAAACAACCCACTCTGTTAAAACTTTTTCAGTATACAGACTTAAAATGAATTCACCTTTGCTGTTTTTGCATCCTCTATCAGTACAGTGACCCCGAGATTTTGTCAATGGTTTACTCTGATCTATACTGATGAGCTAAGGTATGTACTGAACTAACCTGTTGGCTACTATCCTTCCATAACCCCTTTTTCCTATTTTTGCACATGGAGTTGGGGTGTCACATCAACAGTGACAATCATCTGTGATCAGTGTTCATGATGCTGAGTGGTTAGAAATGTCACTGAACCTTATAGCTAACATGACCATGAATAATTTGTAATCATGCTTTGTACTGATAAAGGCCTGTAGGAGACATGCAAGGAAGGGTTCTTACCTTATTTTGAGACCGTAAGCACTGCTTTTTCCTTCCAGGATATTTGAAGCTTACATGCAGACAGAACTTCATTATATATCCTCACCTGTGCAGAGAGTAACTTGTCCCCTGCTAGCTAGTATATGCAGAAGTAGGTCATCTACCCCTGGTATTGTTTCTGTACTTAACTTCCTATGATCTTCTTTAATTCTTGGCTATTAAGGGAGCCATCAAGATGTCTGCTTATTCTTCTGTGAGTATCATTAGTGTCAAGTCCGACAGGAACTCCTGTGTTAGTTTATCCAGTCATAGAAAGTTTATATCTAATATAGAGTCTGAAAACTTTTCTAAAACTCCAAAATCTCCTTTTGGGTTCTTTATTTTAAGCCAGTTTCATGGAAGTATAACACAGGTATCATATAGCCTTCTGCTGCCACAATTTTACTAATAACCATTTTGATAATATGGAAACAAGTACTGGAAGGTATCTTGGAGGTCCTCATTCCTTGTAAATGTGAAGATCATCCTATAGGCACGGTAAAAATAATTGGTGTTTGAGTCCAAATACCAAAGCCAACACTTGTATTTGTATATACGGTATTCAAATGATATTTTAATATGTTGAAAATTCAGGTATAAATATAGGATTCGTTTTATTGACTTTTTTAGCTGTGCTGATTTTTAGGGATTATAGGATGGGTGTTTTTCAATACACAATTCATAGAAAGCTCCCCTTTTTAAATGCATAGCTTCATTTTGTGAGCTATCAAAACCAAGAAACTAAAGAAAAGTCTGGTAAAAAGTTAAATGGTGAGATTATCCAGAATGACAACAGATAATGGGGTATTTGTGGTGGAGATGGCTAAACTAAAAGATATACTTAAAGCTAGCGAGGCTCTTCCAGAATTAGTGCTAGCCCATACTTGGTTGGATTACGGCAGTTATTCTTAAGAGGAAAATGAAAGCATTGGATATGACTAGGGCTATGATTTTTACACTTACTTGTCATGCTAAAAGCATTACATCTAGTTTAAGAAGAAAATGGAAGCTCACATTCATAAGAAACGTGGGGCACTAATCAAGACGTTGCATATTGTAAAATTAAAACATTAATCGAATTTTAGAAATTAGTCATGGTAATGAAACCTGCCACTATAAAAAAGGACATTACAAGATATGGAAGATGCAAATAAATCAGGTATATCTTATACACTATTTATATCTACAGTATTGGTTTTGTAGTTTTACAATGTCAATCATATGACATATATATATGTACATATATATATGTATATGTACATATACACACACACACACACACACACACACACACATATATATATCACACACACCCATGCATACCTCTAGACTGGTTACAAAGCTTGTTGCTTTTTTATCTGACTGACCTGAGGGTTTAACTTTAGAAAACCCTTTCATCCTGATGGTATAAAAGAATTACATTTTTGTAAGATTGTGCTCATTTACTCAGAGTTTCCTTTTGCCTGGTTTGGATTGCTTCTAAAACCATCTGGAAATACAACGTTGATGCACGTTTATTTTTTGCACTTGCTCTAAGTGTTTCAGTTACATTTAACAATTATGTGCAGCATTTATTTATGTCCTTGAATGTATCACTGTTTTTCAGCCTGCACTTGTTAAAGAAACTCCATCTGTTTTGCAAAGTTTTTGTGTGTTGTGAACGTTTCTCAGGGTTGGTGAACTTATTTCTAAGGATTCCTGATTTTGCAGGAATTATTAGTTCTGTTCTAAAACATTTCTTACTGAACTTCAGCTCAAACCCAGCTGGGTTTACACTGGGAGGGGTCTTTTGCACTCTCTGATGGGAGCAGGAAGCTAAATTCAACCCATCCAAGGTGAGAACTGCTGGTCAATAGCTTTTTGAGTTTTTTTTCTGATTGGCCTGAGGGTTTAACTATAGAAAATTCTTTCATCCTGCTGGTATAGCAAACACGCTTCCCAATGTTAGCATATAAGCAACTCTCTCCAGTTTAAAATCCTCTACAGGATACACTCTCCATAGTCTCCCTTTATGAGTCCCTCATTAGTAAAGACCCCATTTAGAGTACTCAGTTATACCACACAGCTCCATTTTCTCTCCCCACTCTGAAAACAGGATTTAACCTAGCATTATGGATGGTCAGTTTCCCTCCATTTCTCCTACCAACCTAATTAACATGGGTATCCTGAGGCAGTGTAGCAACTGCCTCATGTACATTGATAAACATGTACGTCAAATCACTGAAGTACAATTTGTGAGAGATGCATCTACACTAAGAATCTGGAATCTTTGCTCTCTTGCACACACAACAGTAATACTGAACAGGTTGTCAGCTCAGATACTACACTTCCTATGCAAACCATGCACTCAACACATAAACCATCATACAAAGAAATACTCACCAGAAACCTACCTAAACTCCAGAGACCTTCCAAACACAAACATGCTACACCTAATACAACACCTATAGCACTCAATACACACAAAAACACAAGCACCAGTGGTCTCACCAAATAAGCCTCCAAGGTAAAGCACATGTAAACCATAAGTCATAGGTGACTCCATTGCGAGACACACAGATGTCCCACTCACCAGGCTGGACAAGGAAAAGGTTACGGCCATCTGCCTTTTAGGTGCCAGGATCCATCAGATCACACACATACTCAAATCTCTCAACAAGTACTGTTATGACTTCATCATAGTTCATGTTGGTGTGAGTGACTTGTGACATACCTCACTAGACTATATGAAGAGAGACATGATTGAGCTCTATGAATGTGTGTCCAGTACAGATATGTCCCTAGCCTTGAGCAGCATTCGACCCTCACCTAGTATGATACCACAATATAAACAAAAAATGATTGACTTGAACAATTGGCTTAGTTTCTGGTGACATTCTAAGGGGATCCAGTTGCTGTCCACCTGGGATGACATGGTTGATAGACCACCACGCTGCTATGCTAGAGATGGTCTTCACCTGTCACCTCTAGGCTTTCAGTTACTGTCGAAGGCACTTGCCTCCCCCCATAGTGCCTTTTTAGGCAAGGTCTCAAGAACAAAAGTCCTGGCGTGAAAATATCACTCACAAATAAATGAAGGGTTATGCTGCTAAATGCTAGGAGTTTAAATCTGAAACTGCACTCTCTGGAAGCACTCCTCTCCTTGGAGGAGGTTAATGTCTGTGCAGTCACAGAAATTGGTTCAGGTCCACAGAGAGTACCTTGGCCTTGCAAGACTATAATGCCTTCCACACTTTCAGACTGCAAAATGAATGTATGAGCACCCAAGGAGGAGGAGTATCTATCTTTATCAAAGATAAATACACCTCTAGACTGGTTAGACAGGAAAACATCATGGAGTTACTCTAAGTTCAATTAACTATGGGTTAGACCACCTTCAAGTTATCATTAGTTATAGGCCCCCTTCTATGAACCAAGATACCTACTATGCTTATTTGGACCTACTTGAGTTAATCAAATTACAACCAAACACTCAAGTCATGGACGATTTTAACTATCCCCCCATTGACTGGGAAACTTACATGAATGCCAGCATGTTTGCTCAAAGGTTCCTGGACTTTAACACTAATGTCTGGAACAAATAATATGCATCCTCATAAGGGGCTCAAATATTCTCAACTTGGTCCTCACCAACATGGGTGACCATTGTACCACCACAAGTATAGGACCCTCACTGGTTAAATCTGATCATAAATCAGTCACATTTGAAGTAGCTATAACACCTAAATCCCTGTTAGGTAAAATCATGCTAAAAATTTTTACCAAAGTTAATTATAGCCTCCTAAGAGATGGCATAAATAACTTCCAAGTTCCTGTTCCTATGGATGGCACTGATGACTACACCAAGGAATAAGCAAATGCCCTCTACAAACAATTATACAGATGTATTGACACAGCTGTACCAGACAGGATCAAAACAAGATCCATAAGAAAAAAACAAGCTTCCCTGGAGTACATTTAGCATTAAAAGTTATACAACAAGTGCAAGAAATTGCTGTCTAAGAATAAAAAAGAGCGGTCCCAGCACTGGAGGAACACCCTCTTCTGCTTGAACAAACAGAAAAGACAACTTGTAAAATCCTCTAAAGGCAAATAAATAAGCAACCACAGCTAAAGATAACCATAAGGCATTCTTCAGCTATATCCATAACCACAGATGTAGGACCAAGATGTGTGCTGAAGTAGCTGTGGATGACAACACACACACACACACACACTCACACACACAAACACACACTCCCTCCAAACATTCCACAAAAGCATTCCCTCTATATCTCCCTAACCTTGCATCTCCAAAGAGCAAGTTATTAATGCTCTCTCCAAGGAAAAAAGTGCAACCACTGTGGAACCAGATGGTATCCTGGGTTGTGTTTTAAATTGTCTAAAACATGAGTTAGCAGCTCCATTAGGTACTCTCCAACCACAGCCTGAGTACTGGTGTTATCCCTGCTAAATGGGAAACAGCAACCATCATCCCCCTTCATAAAGAGGGTACAGCAACAAACCCTGGGAATTACAGACCCATAAGCTTAACCAGCCTTATCTGTAAGGCCACAGAATCAGTCATCATTGACCTTATAAATAAGGCTATAGGTGATCTCCAAACTCTAGATCTGGCACAGTTTGATTTTGTTAAAGGCAGGTCATACCTGTTAAACCTGGTGGACTTCTTCAAAAACATCATCAGAGCCACAGACAATGGCAAATCTGTGCATTCAGCCTACTTTAACTGAGCCAAGGCCTTTGACACAATCCCACATTTGGGCATCATTGATAAACTCTCCCAGCTGAATATCAGCCCTTATGTCATCACATGGGTTGCTAACTGGCTTAT